>NW_028270143.1:62834652-62986029 GCF_037043375.1 Chiloscyllium plagiosum | reverse complement strand
CTCATCAATCCTCTTTGTTACTTCCTCAAAAAACTCAACCAAGTTTGTGAGACATGATTTCCCACACACAAAGCCATGTTGACTATCCCTAATCAGTCCTTGCCTTTCCAAATACATGTACATCCTGTCCCTCAGGATTCCCTCCAACAACTTGCCCACCACCGAGGTCAGACTCACCCGTCTATAGTTCCCTGGTTTGTTTTTACCACCCTTCTTAAACAGTGGCACCACGTTTGCCAACCTCCAGTCTTCCGGCACCTCACCTGTGACTATCGATGATACAAATATCTCAGCAAGAGGCCCAGCAATCACTTCTCTAGCTTCCCACGGAGTTCTCGGGTACACCTGATCAGGTTCTGGGGATTTATCCACCTTTAACCGTTTCAGCAACAAGTGATTATCATTCAATTCATTATCATGTAATTACCAGGAGGATGGATCTTGAACTAAATGAATCTTGGTCTTTCTTGATCTAGCTTTCCCTATAATACATTCTCCCACTATCCACATCTATTAGGTGCCTTGCAACCTTTATATCCACTCACAACTTCAATAAACTCTTATAATATTTAAATTATAAGCCTTACAGAATTACATATTCAGCTGTTTCATGAGATTAATGTAAATTGTTGAGAATTTAGGGAAAATGCAATTATTTCTCAATTTGAAATTATTGGTGACTACTCTTCAGGCTTATTAATCTTACCATTCAACTGAATGCTACTCTTCCACTAGACCAGTTCAAAAGCACCTCTGGAAGCATACTAATCACAGGATTGTTCAACACATTAAGTCACACCTTTATTAAATTGCCACAAATAATTAGATCATGCAAAAAGTGTTCAGATATTAAAACTGAAGGCTAGAAGAGTTCACATTTGTAATCAGGACCCTTGTCCTTGTGTCATGTCTTTTCTCAAATCTAACACAAATCTTGAAAACTGAGGACTTTTTTTTTAATTTGATGTGTTTTTATGTACACAGACATTACACAGTAACAGAGTTTTCTGATTATACCTGTTAAAATCAACACATAGGCACAGCTAATTAAAATATTGAGCGCTTCTCTAAGCAAAATATGAATGAGCAGTTTTTGACAATCACTTTGTAAAAAGTATTAGAAATATGGAACCAAATAAAGCAGTGTTATAATAAGCTCTTATTTATCAATGATTGTTTTATAATTGCAATTATATAATCACTGTAAACATCTGAGACACCTTCAGAATATTCTCCAGTTTTGCAATGTGGTAGGGACTCCACTGTGGAACTTTATTTAAATGAGTTGCTCATGAAAAAGAATCTCCAATGCAAAATTATGTGCTACCACGCACTACTGAAAACCAGCATGTAACATTAATCATTTCTTTTATACATTTCACTCTGGGAAGCAAAAGAAATCTGTGTTTTGCTTGACCAAAGATTATAATTCAGATGAGACAGTCCAATCAGATCAACCAGCTCACTTCTCTAATGAGATCAACAGTGCCTCCATTCCTGCATTTAACTGCCCCTTGAATGGCTTCAGAACTTTCTCCCTAGCTGGGATTACTATGAATATATACTTCCTGACATTTAGCCTGAACTTGCCTTTCACCAATTGTAACTCATTCTGCAACCGTGGTTTAACTTGAATTAATGCACTTAATTAATTAGCCTTTTCTATTCTATTTAGTACCATATAAAGCTCTTTAACAACTTCTTCCAAGCCCTTTGTTTCAAGCCTAAAGGGTCCAAATGTTTCTAATGTTTCCTCACAATTCAATTCTCTGAGCAACCCCATAGCCCTGTCAATGTTGCTTCCATGTTTAGAATACGTCCCTTATAACTCAGTGATCGGAATTAAATGCAGTATCAAGGAGGCCTGACTGAGTACAGAACAGCTTCAATATGACAACCTCAGATGTTATCTTCCAATGATTAATGATAATTTGTTTGCCAGGGAGTAAAAGACTATCAACAAATTAAAATTGAACTTTTAATGTTATGGTGGATTGGGAAGGGAGCAAAACAAGCTATATAAGCCAGTCTAGAAATTCACTGCCCACTGTAGAAGTAAATCATGCAGACTATTAAGATTCAATTTTGAATCTTTGGTTTATTGTGAGATATCGAATATAAAATTGAATATACGAGCTAGTCCTAAATCTGGGTGAGTGAGGATACATCAGGCACTATTCACTCCCAGTGACGCTCATTGAGCATTGTCTCAGTGTGTTCTACAGAAGAAAATAATTACTCCAGACCTTTGTATAACACCATAACTGTGTCATTTTTTTAATTTACTTATGCATTGTGACCAAAGCAACTCTTTGTTCCACCACCACTCTCCATTGCGGAGAGGATCAGGCTCAGCTTTGACAAAAACAGACTGTATTTCATCACAAGAAGAAATTTTAGAAGAACAGAGCAAAAATGAAGAAATAATCAAAACAGACAAGGATAGAAAAATCAAAATATATCAGGTATAGAGAGATGATAATCAAAGGCTAAATGTATCCAGACTATAGCTCTCCCCAACTCTCATCTTGACTTGGAATATGTTTAACAGAGGTGAAAGCCAGAAATATTAATATAAACAAGCAAGGCTTTAGAACAAGCTTCAGGCCTCTGAAGATTAGGTGGGAATCACAATCATAAAGCAATTCAACATCTGTAAAATAGAAAATCATTTTACATAACTTCAAAGGAGAAAAGACAGGAAATTCATCATTATAAGAAAGAAGCAAAAATATTGAAATTATGTCGACTGATTAAAGAAATTTCAACAGCCTCAAGGCAAAACAAGATTAGAAGATGCAGAAGTGTGAACTGGGATATATAAAAGTAAATCTAAGACATGGATTAGAAAGGGTAAATAACAGTCAAGTGATGGAGGCTGATACAATTACAGCATTTAAAAGGCATCTGGATGGGTATATGAATAGGAAGAGCTTAGAGGGATATGGGCCAAGTGCTGGCAGATGGGACTAGATTAGGCTGGGATATCAGGTCAGCATGGACGAGTCGGACTGAAGGGTCTGTTTCCGTGCTGTACATCTCTATGACTCTATGACAGAAGTAACTTCTCACCGATATATCCAAATAGAGTCAAATCAATTTGAACATATCCAACCACAGATGAAACTTCAATAATATGTTATAAACTTTTTTTCTTACAAGATGTACAAAGACAATTTGGAAATAGAAACATGGATTTAGAAAATTAAAGATCTCATTAATGATAGAAGATGCAGTCAGTAAGTCATGATGTGGAGATGCCCGTAGAATAGAGAACATTACAGCACAGTACAGACTCTTTGGCCCTCCATGTTGCGCTGACCTGTGGAACTGAACTGAAGCCCATCTAACCTATGCTATTCTATTCTTGTCCATATGCTTATTCAATGACCACTTAAATGCTCTTAAAGTTGGAGAGTTTATTACTGTTGCAGGCAGTGCATTCCACACCCCATCTACTATCTGAGAAAAGAAACTATCTCTGACATCTGTCCGTCAACTTAAAGCTATGCCCCCTCGTGCTAGCCATTGCCATCTGAGGAAAAAGGCTCTCACTGTCCAACGTATCTAACCGTCTGATTATCTTATGTCTCAATTAAGTCACCTCTCAACCTTCTTCCCTCTAACAAAAACAGCCTCAAATCCCTCAGCCTTTCCTCATAAGACCTTCCCTCCATACCAGGCAACATCCTAATAAATCTCTTCTGAACCCTTTCCAAAGCTTCCGCATCCTTCCTATAATGCAGTGACCAGAACTGAACGCAATACTCCAAAGGTGGCCACACCAGAGTTTTGTACAGCTGCAGTATGATCTCATGGTTCCGAAACTCAATCTCTCTGCCAATAAAAGTTAACACACCATATGCCTTCTGAACAACCTGGTTGACAACTTTCAAGGATCTATGTACCGGGACACCAAGATCTCTCTGCTCAAGTATACTACCAAGAATCTTACCATTAGCCCAGTATTTTGCACTCCTGTTCAGTAAGATCATGGCTGATTCAATTGAGGTCTCACCTCCACTTTCCTGCCTGTCCCCCCAAAGTCCTTGTCAATCAAAAATTTAACTAAATCAGCTTTGAATAAATTTTAAAAAACACTCTCCACTTTCTTCTGGAGAATAGATTTTTACACTCTGATGGTCATCGGAGAGAAGAAAATTCTCCTCAGCTCTGTCTTAAAAGGGAGACCTCTTAAAATATCCTTAGAAAGACATATTTATGTCGTTCCCTGCTTCCTGTTAGCTTACCAATCCTTCTTTCATGCTAATATGTAACCCTCAACACCATGTGCTCTTACTTTGTGCGAAAATTCTTGATGTGGCAACTTTTCAAATACCTTTTGGAAATCTAAGCACATCCATCTACTGATTGGCCTGTATTGACCATGGATGTTGCTTACTCAAAAGGACTAATGTATTATTTAAGTATGATTTCTCTTCCATAAAGCCATTGTGATTTCCTCAGTATCCGGATGTAACCTCCTTATCCTATCTGGTGACAAAGAATAAATCTAACCTGCTGTCTGACTCCCTCTTTTCTTGAATTAAGGAGTCATAATTCAATCCAGGATGACCATTCCAGAAGCTAATGAATTTTGTAATATTACAACCAATGAATTTGTGCTGCCACATCTTTTAAGAGCATAGCATGCAGCCTGAGGGTCTTGTCAGCCTTTAAGTTCCAGTAATATTCTTAACAACTCTTCCTTAGTGATGTTCCAACCGCCCAGTCTTGTCTGGATTTTCATGATCTTTAGGACATTTTCTACAGTGAGAAAGGATACCAAATGCTTCTTCAGAGCCTGCGCCATTTCTTTGTTTCCATTATCAATTACCCAGACTCAAGAGTACCAACAGTAGTCTTAGTTCCAATGCTTCTTTCAATTTATTACTAACCTTACTTTCTTGTTTAGTCACTGATGATGCATTCTTCTCATAAAGTAGTTCTTCCTCAGTGGGATAAAGATTGTTGATTAATCAAGTTTTATTACACATTTAAAGATCTAGGATAGCCTGTTCTTTGGTTGGACCTAGAATGTAGTCCTCCAGTAAATTACACCAAAAACATTCTATCAGCTTATTTTCCTGACTGCCTTTGTCACTGATTCTCCAAATCTGAATGTAGTTTAAAGTCACCCATCATTATTATGACTAATTTCTTACCTGTCCCAATTATTTATTCTTGTATGCTCTGTCCCACTGTTAGGGAACCTATATACTATTCCCATGAGTGACTTCATTCAATCATTATTTAGTACTTCCTTCTAAATCGATTCTGCATTTTAAAGTTCCAAAGTAAAGGTCATCTTTCGTGACTGTAGTAAATTAATTGTGAATTATTAGAGCTACCCTGCCAATCTTTCCTAACTTCCTGTCTGTCAAATTTGTCAAAAAACCTTCAATTTACAAGCCCTCAGCAGTGGTCACCTTTCAAACATGTCTCTGTAATTCCTATCAAGTCTTGCATCTATTGTTTGTGATAACAATTCACCCCTGTTAAAATAATGCTGCATACGTTCAGATACAGTGCTTCAAATTCTGTTCTTGTTTATCATTGTTGCAGTCTTTGGTCTTAATTGCTGGTGCACTTTTACTTTTGTACATTCTGCCTCTTCCTGTCACATTCTGCTAATCATTACTCAAAAGTGCTCGCCTGCTCCACTACTTCTTTCCTTTATCTTTGCCATACCAAAGTGAAAATAAAAGCGAAGTGTAGGAGAAAATGGAGGAGCTGGACTGAATGTAACCCATAAAAGTGATATTGGGCCAGGGAATACAATCGTGTGTTGAAGTGGCAGGCAACTGGAAGCTTGGGGTCATTTTTCCTCTCAGAATGTAAGTATTCTACAAAGCAGTCACCCAATCTGTGTAGAGGAGACCACATTTTGAACAGGGAATGCAGCAGATTAGATTGAATAGAAGTACAGGTAAATCGCTGCTCACCTGTAAGATACGTGTGGGGGTCTTGGATAGTGAGGAGGGTGGGGGTAAACAAGCAGATATTACACATTCTGTGATTACATGGGAAAGTGTGCTTTGCAACTATGAGAAGATGTTGGGAATGGAGGAGGAGTGGACCGGAGTATCCTGGAGGGAACAGTCCTTTTGGAATGCTAACAAGGGAGGGGAAGATAGTATGGTCAGAGCACTGAGTAAAGGAGTCAGGAGGTCATGCTGCAGCTGTGCAGGACATTGGTTAGGTCACTTTTGAAATATTGTGTGCGATTCTGGTCTCCCTCTTATAGGAAGGACGCTGTTAAACTTGAAAGGGTTCAGAAAAAATTTACAAGGATGTTGCCAGAGTTGGAAGGTTTGAGCTATAGGGAGAGGGTGAATAGACTGGGGCTTTTTCCCTGGAGCATCAGAGGCTGAGGGGTGACGTTATAGAAGTTTATAAAATTATGAGGGCCATAGATAGGGTAAATACACAAGGTCTTTTACCTGGGTTGGGCGAGGGCATAGGTTTAGAGTGAGAAGGGAAAGATTTAAAAGGAACCTAAGGGGCAACCTTTTCACGCAGAGAGTGGTGTGTGTATGGAATGAGCTGCCAGAGAAAGTGGTGGAGGCTGATACAATTACAGCATTTAAAAGACATCTGGATGGGTCCATGATTAAAGAAGAGTTTAGTGGGATATGGGCCAAGTACTGGCAAATGGGACTAGATTAATTTAGGATATCTGGTCAGCATGGACAAGTTGGACCGGAGGGTCTATTTATGTGCTGTACATCTCTATGACTCTAACTGTCTAGTCTTGGCCTCATATTGATAGAAATGGCAAGATACAATCTTTTGCGTGGTTGGTAGTGAGGAACAGGGAAACCCTATTGTTGTTGTGGGAGGAAAGGGGAGGGATGAGCGTAGGAGGTGGAGCGAACATGGCTAAGGGCCCTGTAACCTATAGTGGCAGGCAATTCTTGATTGAGGAAAAAAGGTGGACATTTTGGAGGGTCCCTGTGGAAAGTGGCATCATCAGAACAGATGCAATAGAAATGGATAAACTGAAAGAATTGGACAGAGTCCTTGCAGGAGGCAGGATATGAGGATGTATAGTTGAGATAACTGGGAGTCCGATCTGTAGTGTATATTGATGGCCAACCTATCCCCAGAAATGGATATCGAGATGTCGAGGAAGGGAAGGGAGGAATCAGCAATGACCAGGTGAAGGTAAGGGCCGGGTGGAAATTGGAAGCAAAATTGATAAATGTTTTCCAATTCTGAACAAGCAAAAGAAGCAGCACCAATCATGTCATCTGTGTACCAGCAAGAGAATTGTGGGTGGGTGCCAGGGTAGAACTGAAACAAGGAATGTCCACGTACCTACAAAGAGGCAGGCATAACTGGGTGTCCATTGCATCAGCTACCTGGGCAGTCCTGTGTGTCAACTTTAGGGAGAAATTAGAAGCAGGCTATATGGAGTTGGAGCACCATGATCTGAGAGCCTGTCGGTGGGATGAGACCCCCAGAGGAGATGCAATTCATCACAGTCATGAACACAATAGCCTGGTGCTGTACAGTGGGATCATGGTTCAGGGGTTGATAGAAGGAGGTGTCTGAGAGCTGGCATTCAGCATTCAGTGGTCAGTATGGCAGACAACAGCAGCACCACCCATGTCGGCAGGCTTGATGACAAAGTTAGGGTCAGATCTGAGAGCAAAGAGTGCAGTCAGTTCAGAGGTTTGAATGGGCAAAGGGACAGAGAAATTAAGGTGACCAATGTCATATCAACTATTCTCAATGAACAGTCGATTGCAGGTCAAAGGCAAGAGAGAGGGGTCCAGGTGGAGGAACTACTTATGATTTTGAAAACTTCGATCAGATCATTTGTCAGCCTTCTTCTCCCTAAGGAAATCAGTTTCAACTTCTTTAATCCAACCTCAGAACTGAAGTTTCTCATCCCTAGAACCATTCTCATAAATCTCTTATGCACTGTCTCCGATGCATTCACATCCTTCCTAAAGTGTGGTTGTCAAACCATACATAATACTCTGAGATCTAAGTAGTGCCCTATATGAATTCAGCTAATCTCTTTGTTCATATACGCTATTCCCCATTAATGAATCCGAGAATATCATATGCTTTATTAACTCCTCTCTACTAGTCCTGCCATGTTTAATTACTAATGCTCATATACACCCAGGTCTTTCTGCTTCTTTGTTATCACCATTCGTTGTGTTATAGGAGGCTGCTACATGCTCTAATCAACATAACGCATTAACTGAGGAGTTTTTCAATTTGCACTATTGTTTGGAGCAAAAGTAAATTTCTTCTTCTAACTGTTCAAGATATGTTGAGTAGTGCCTTTGGTTTATGCTGTCTCTCCATGTTCCTTTGTATAGAAATGTATCACATCACACTTCTGTGTATTGAATTTCAGCTGCCACTTATCCACGAAACACTCCACCGGTCCTTTTGAAGTTCTACAATTTTCTCACACTTTACAGTGCTCCCGAGCTTTATATATTCTGCAAACTTTCAGATTATCCCCTACATATTAAAATTTAGCTTATTTATACATCAGAATAATTTATATGTCAGAAAAAGCAAGGGGCCCAATACTGACCCTGATCAATTCAACTAAAAACATTTCTCCAGTCTGAACTATACCCATTAACCTTTACTCTGCTTTCTGTCCCTCAGCTAATTTTGTATCTAAATTATTAATTACATGAACTGTAATTTTCTCCACAAGTCTGTTGTTATATCATAATGTGTTATATCTACAGATGGTGCACTTAGTACAGAGACCAGCAGTCTCTCTGCTCAATTTACTGTTTCAAAGTTAACACATCTTGAGCAGTTAGAAGAAGAAATTTACTTTTGCTCCAAACAATAGTGCAAATTGAAACACTCCTCAGTTAATGCATTATGTTGATTAGAGCATGCAGCAGCTTCCTATCACATAACCTATGGTGAAAACAAACAGGGCAATAAAAGAAATATGTCCATGTGGTTCAATCTCCCTGGAAGTACATAGTCATGAGGTTTTCACATACACCTCTGACTTGTTGGACCATAGTTCTGTCATCTTGGTATCTGTGAGGAGCCATCTCAGCATTACCAGTGCCAGCTTCCTTCTCAAAGGAGACCTCTACCCACTCTGGATGCATGACTCCCACCTTCCAAAGGGAGATTCATAATTTGATGGGGCTTAGCAAGTAGAACATCACTCATCTCTCCCCAGGTATATTTCGAAGTGGATGCTGTGAGATTTCACAGAGGTCCCCAATGGCTGACTGAGATGACCCACTTACATAGAAATTGAGGGTCACTGCTACCTTCATGGAAACCAGGATGGGCCTCCCCACCCCATTCCCTCAGCATACAAATTCCAGCAGCTGGCACATGTAGGAGTCAAGTCCTGAGACTTTCTGAGATATTGTCAATGCATATGGTCTGTCAAATGCAGATAGCTCGATCAACTGCTGTGGACTTGGTTTTGGGCCAATGCTCACAATCTCTGTGGGCCCTCTGGCGTTAGTTCATGTACCTCTACAGGCTAGTCTGCAACCATCCAAGCTCATGCTGCTGCAGTTCTTGCAGTTGCAGCAGTAAAAGTGTGCAGTTTCTTCTGAGAAGCATGATGATCAGAAGAATGTTAGAGTTGATCTGTGCCACCTAGATGTAGCTTTCAGGTAATCTGTGGATATGTAATGCAGATGATCATGCTTCTGTTAAACCTGTGCATTACCAACCTATCCTAATTTGCCTTGGAAAATCCATATCATTGCAATGTGTTCCACCTTGTCTCCTCACCCACAATCATATGTTCCATTGGAAGCTACTCCTTCTGTGGTTTCAAATGACATCCCCTTGCGAGTAACATGTCAAGCATGGTGGCAGGGTACATTGTCCAGAGTATTCAAAGCAACCCATGGACTTTAGCCAGCTTTCCTTCAGGGAGGTTGAAGCAGAACCTTATGCCATTCGGATTCTTTGACTGTCCTTGAAGAAATCACAAAGTAAGTGATTGCAAGTGCCTTTTAAAACCATAACATTGTAAGGACAAAGGAGCAAATATTTTGCCTGAAGTAGATGAAATAAGGCAACGCATCAGGTTTTTTGATTGCCAGGTTCCTGAAGTGACAAGTTTCTTGATTGGGTAGAAGTTAATTGGGAAAGCAGAGTTAATTTCAGCAAGCTGTGATAGTAAAGGCATGAAGAATACCTTCTCCCCATTTGTGGATGACATATTCAAAAAACTTTAAGGAGGAAACATAATCACTGAAGTTTATCTCAATGTTGAGATTCTGACTTTTAGCTATTGCCCAATTAAGTTATTCTTGCCATGGTAGAGACTGGAAAATCCTACCGATATTTCAGGTCAACAAATTACAAATTGTTTTTGTGATATTGCTGGAGGGATGGATATTAGCCAGAACAGCTGCAATGACTCTTGCTTTTTCTCACAATAGTACTGTGAGAATATTTACAACCAACTCAGCGGGTATATAGAGACTCAGTTTGTTATCTAATCCAAAAGGCAGCATTTCTGAGGGTAGAGTGTTCCCTTAATGGTATACTGGATGTCAGTCGAAATTATTGTAAAAGTTTCTTTCACACAACATCTGGTTAGGGTCTGGAGTGCACTGTCTGATTGAGTGGTGGGGCCTGATTCAATCACAGCATTCAACAGGGAATAAGACTCATATTTGAATAGAAACAGTATTCAGGATTATAGGGAGAATGACACCAAGTCAAATGCTCATTTGGAGAGATCACACAGACACAACAGACTGAATGGTCTCCTCCTGTACTATTGTGAAACCTTAGAGTGAAACTTGAACCCACAGGTTTGTAACTCAGGAGTGAATGCGCTACCAACTGAGCTACAGCTGTTTCTCCAACTAAGGCACCAGTGCAATGGTTGAGTTCACAAGTTTTCTTATGAACCTGGTTACTATGTCCTGTCTGGAAGGGCTGGGCTTCGAACTCAGTTCCAGGTTGCTGTTTGACTCATCTGTGCGATATACTTCTTGACAGTGACCACTGGCTTTCTATTTTATCTCATTCTTTAAGCTAATACTGTGACCTGCACATTGAGGTACAGAGCTGTGGGGTCTACATATCCACTAAAGTCTGTTCTGATATAAAGCGATAGTTTCATTCCCGTGCGATTCTGCATTATAAGAAAATCACATAATAGCAGCACCATTTAAACCAATGGGACTAGAATCGCATTCTAGCTTATGCAGGTAAGATAAGTTCACGTTCCACAAATAATGGTCTAAATGCTTCAAACACATTTTAGCCAATCTGCATTATACCAGAACCAATAGTAATCTTGAGGCTGCTTGCTCCTTATCTGAGTAAAGCTCTTCACATCATTATGGACTGTAAAACTCTGTTGTTTACATCTGTATTACCTTGATAGACCAGGGTATCAAATACTACTCTCTAGTGTGGTGTCTAAGACCTTTCGCTTCACATAGGAGAAAGTGAAGACTGCAGATGCTGGAGATAAGAGTCGAGAGTGTGATGCTGCAAAGACACAGCAGGTCAGGCAGTATCCAAGCAGCAGGAGGATTGACGTTTTGGGCCTGATGAAGGGCTTATGCCCGAAACTTTGATTCTCTTGCTCCTCGGATGCTGCCTGACCTGCTGTGTCGTTCCAGCACCACACTCGCTTTCTTTTCACATGTTCACACTGAAATTCTCTCTTACGAATGTCAGAGTCATGTAGTCAGTTACATCATCATGATTTACATGGATCTCCTTACACTACACTTGCCTATGCAACAAGCCTCCCAGTGCTAGTCTGTTTGAGCCTTTTCCTCAATGCCAGCAAAGCAAAGTCCTCAAATGATTTCAAAAGAAAATGTTCTAGTCACTTGAGGAAAATCAGCTTGAATGACCATCCAGTTAGTTTGGTGGAAAGGAACTGAGTGAATTGCTCTACAGAGCATTGACATGGACTGAATGACTAGCTGACATCCATCCCACCATAATGACTTTCTTGACCATAAGCAGCAATTATTGACAGCAGATAGTATGAATTCTGTTTTCTGCTGGCAGTAGAAACAACAAATGGATCAATTGTGCTTTGTAATCCCTACTCTTGTTTCTACATCTTATCAAATTATATGGCCTAAGCCTTTATAAATAAGTTTTGTTGCATATGGCAAGCATTTTACATCTCTTTACTTTGTAAATGACAGAAATCTGTTATAATTTAGTAGATTCTCTGAAGCCACATGGCAAAATTCTATTTAATACTTTTAACTTATGTTCAGATGCTTACATTTAATCATAAAGTAGTTGGCTGCATTGAAGTTTCAGCCATTTTACTGAAGAAACAATTATGATCAATAAGGGAGGAGCAGCGACCAGTAGAGACCCTAAGGGTTATCATTGTTTAGTTAACTTTCAGAAAGCAAATGTAATACAATACTCTGCCAATAGTACAGCATTTATTCATGAAAGCAATGTTTTTTGCTTGCTGACACATAGAAGAGAATAATGTGATTTAAAGAGAACTTGCCAAGTTCATTGAATAGTCTTAGTAGTGATTGATGTATTTTGATATCGAGGACTGAGGAACAGAATTCTTGTGATAAAGCTGAAATTGTGGGTGCCTCACTTTAGGGATATTGAGACATTGTTCTTCCATGAGCTAATATATGTGAATGAATACAATGATATTGATATGTTTCTCAAAACTTACAAATCCAAAAAGGGTTTTAAATCCTACAAAATACATATCAGCAAGCCATACTAAGATTATTATTTACAATTTTAGGCATTCTACTTTGAAAAGGACATTAATTCATTGAAAATGCCTCAAAGTGACATGCATGATTTGATGGCTTAAAACATTAATTACTGAACACAAGCTAAAGTGTTTGATCTTATATTCAGTTAAATAAAAGATTCACATGGTCACAATCTAAGTCTTTAAAGTGTTGAAAGGCAAGCATACCATAAATAGTTCATTTAACGTAATTTGTAATTGTAGAGAGGATACAAATGCAAAATTGGTAACCCTGCAGTTGCAGTAGAAATGTGAGGTTTGTTTTCTCCCTGCAGATTTGTAATATTAATCTAATGACGGATGGTGCTTTCCATTGATAGAAACTCAAAAAGCCAATCAGGAATTTAATTGAAGGATTCTGTGGCATGGTGCAGTGAGGGACGAGGGGGTGGTGCAGAATGGGTTGAAGGAAATGGTTCAGTGCCTGATCAGGGGAGCTGGCATTCGAAAGGGGATGCCTATGAAAAGCGATCCCCTGCCTTTGTACTGATTCCCTCACTCTGCAAAACCTTCCCATGTCTGCTTTCCCACCGTCACTCACCAGTGCCTGTGTCCCTCCTTGATCCAAGGGTTTGGGTAGGTACCATACCAGCTGCTGTTACCGTCGCCCCCAGCTGCTGAGTGCATAATAAGTGCCAGTGTCTGTTTACCCAGAAGTTTTAATAGACAGGATAGAGTCCTTGACCCCAGTGAAGGCCTGAACTGGCCTGTTAAGTGTCTGAGTGGCACAAGATACTGCAGGCATCTCACAAGCTGTCCAGCCCATCTCTACCACACGACTATGCTAAGTGGTTTTGATTAGCACCACGCATATATTACCTGTGAAATTCAACCACTAGGGCTAAATACTATAAGATTTGCTGTTTATTTGACATCCTAGAGTATCTAGCTAATCATTTTAGATGATGGTTGTAAATCAGAAAAACATTTCAGTTTTATCTTAAAAATTGCTTTCACCTTTAGAGAGCCCTTGTTGAAGCAAATTCATATTTATCAGGTTGTTGTATCACAAATTACTTTGGTGATTTGTTGCTACTATTCATCTATGCTTTTATAGTATTTTGTTCAAGGATTGTTTGAGGGGAGTGAACACTGGAGGAAATTCTATTTCATGGAGAATCAGAAGTTTGGAACTGTGTTTGAGAAAACTTTAATGCAACAGAAAAATAACCAATAAAAACCAAAAGTACTGTGGATGCTGAACATCAGAAGCAAAAACAGAAATTGCTGAGAAAGCTCAGGCAGCATCTATGGAGAAAAATCAGAGTTAACGTTTCAGGTCCAGTGACCCCGTAACCACTTTTGTTTTAATAAATTGTAGCCTTCCAAATTTACATATGCAAATAAATCTATATGTGCTCCATAATCTTAAAATCTGATGGAACTACTTTGTCGATTATTTGGCTTGTAGATTAAAATGATTTCACTTTGTTTTGTCAGTAGGCAAAGACTGTAGTCTGATGTGAAAGCAAAGCAACACTAGACCTTGAACTTTCATAAATACAGAGAGCTTCCTTGCAATTGTAAATATAGCTCCAGAGGCTAAAATCTGATATTTTCTCAGAGAGAGGAATGGGAACAAGTTCTAAATTGCACAGAGGGAGCTTTCTATTAAAAGAAAACAGCAGCCTCTGAGCATGTATGGTTTGGTGATGCAGATTTAAAATTTGCTTGGATAAGTAGGTACCCTTCTAGAGAGCTAATGTACTCCTTTGACGATGTTCCTGCAATACCTCTGGGAGTGATCAAGTATCCTTTCAGAGATGTCCTTTTGATTGTTAAAAGAAGCAAGAATATCAGTAAAAGTGCACAAACTTAGCAGAACTGTGAAGCTTGCTGGAATGACTTAAAATAACTGTCAAACTAAACTGTTGGAAGTACCAAAAGGACCTTCCAGTAGAACTGTCAAATGGAGCTCTCAAACTATCATGCGGTTTGAAACTTCTGGCCTTGAAGTATTTAAATAACAAGTCTGAAGTGTTAGATAAATCTGTGCTTGCATTTTTACTTTATCTGTTTAAAAAAGACCTGAGGGCTATCATAACTGGATTAGCTGGTGATTAATTTTACAACTTTATCTTTTCATAGTGAGGTATCTGCCATTTCACAGCTTGATTGATAGCTACAAGTGTTGTAAACTCTTTGAACTGGGTCTATGAATCAAATTGCTTGGTTGGTAAGAAATTTAAGAAAATTAATGAGAGTTATTTTTGTTTTAAAGTAGTGAATTACTTGTTAGCTGCTTAAGAACTTAGTATTTGTCACAAGATTTGCCCAGAAGAAAAGAGGTAGACAATAGACAATAGACAATAGGTGCAGGAGTAGGCCATTCTGCACTTCGAGCCTGCACCACCATTCAATATGATCATGGCTGATCATCCTTAATCAGTATCCTGTTCCTGCCTTATCTCCATAACCCTTGATTCCACAATCTTTGAGAGCTCTATCCAACTCTTTCTTAAATGAATCCAGAGACTGGGCCTCCACTGCCCTCTGGGGAAGAGCATTCCACACAGCCACCACTCTCTGGGTGAAAGAGTTTCTCCTCATTTCTGTCCTAAATGGTCTACCCCGTATTTTTAAGCTGTGTCCTCTGGTTCAGCACTCACCCATCAGCGGAAACATGTTTCCTGCCTCCAGAGTGTCCAATCCTTTAATAATCTTATATGTCTCAATCAGATCCCCTCTCAGTCTTCTAAACTCAAGGGTATACAAGCCCAGTCGCTCCAGTCTTTCAGTGTAAGATAATCCCGCCATTCCAGGAATTGACCTCGTGAACCTACGCTGCACTTCCTCAATAGCCAGAATGTCTTTCCTCAAATTTGGAGACCAGAACTGCACACAGTCCTCCAGGTGTGGTCTCACCAGGGCCCTGTACAGCTGCAGAAGAACCTCTTTGCTTCTATACTCAATCCCTCTTGTTATGAAGGCCAGCATGCTATTAGCCTTCTTTACTACCTGCTGTACCTGCATGCTTACCTTCATTGACTGGTGTACAAGAACACCCAGATCTCTCTGTACTTCCCCTTTACCTAAAATGATTCCATTTAGGTAGTAATCTGCCTTCCTGTTCTTGCCACCAAAGTGGATAACCATACATTTATCCACATTAAACTGCATCTGCCATGCATCTGACCACTCACCTAACTTGTCCAGGTCACCCTGTAATCTCCTAACATCCTCATCACATTTCACCCTGCCACCCAGCTTAGTAGATAGGTTGTTATGGAAATTGCATGAGCAAAAGATAGCGTATGGGCAGCTTTGGAATGCCTGATTTGGTACTGTTTACATAGTGGTTATAAAGTGTCATAGGCTGGGGCAGAGGGACTTTGCATGTAAGGCTGGTGGAGCAATGAGGTGACATGGATTGAAATGGATGGGTCATGGGATGTGTTTGTGGAAGGATGAGGGCTGAAGGACTGATATTTTTGTTTGTTTTTAAATCTCAGCACATTGTTGGACCCCTGAGGCAAGCCTACTGTCCAACCTATCTCTGCATCCAGCAGCCTCCATAAATATTTTGGACTCACCCAGCATGACTCCCATAAAACTAAGCCACCTAGGATAAAGATCCCAAATTCCATGATCTCCAGCGTCCACATTCTTTGTTTCATATTATTCACTCCCTAATCCAGGCAGATAGGATAGGCAGAATTTAGTCCAGTCTGTCATGATGTGAAGCATGAAAGTCTGGACCTATTAAATCACAGGGCAGACTATAGATAATGTGCAAGCAGCAGGAAATCTTCTCATAGTCAAGTCAGAAGTGGGGGGGGTTGGGGTGCAATGGTGGCACTAATTTTCTTGCCATTCAGTGAATTTCGCAATGCTAATTGTCCCTACGAATGGTGTCCACTGAAAATCTATGGTAACTCAGGGATTAAAAGAAGTCGAGTGAGGAGGTGAATCATCTCTCCTATGCAGACCGTGTGTGGATTGCCTTTGGCATTATATGGGTTGTCCTTTGTTCACAGGCATTCAGTGCTCAATTGAAGGACCAGGATTTGGAAGGGTACAGAGTCACTGAAAGCCAACTCCCTCCTTGGAACCCTCTGCTTTTACAAAACTTGAACAACCCAGAGCCTACGATGGCTTCCCTGGTGGTCTAGTGGTTAGGATTTGGTGCTCTGTCCACTGCGGCCTGGGCTCAATTCCTGGTCAGGAATAGAATTTCCGCTCCGGGCAGCACGGTGACTCAGTGTTTAGCACTGCTACCTCACAGGGCCAGGGACCCGGGTTTGATTCCAGCTTTGGACGACTGTCTGTGTGGACTTTGCACATTCTCCCCATGTCTGCATGGGTTTCCTCCAGGTGCTCCGTCTTCCTCCTACAGTCCAAAGATGTGCAGGTTAGGTGAATTGGCCATGCTGAATTGTCCATAGTGTTCAGGGATGTGTAGGTTGGGGGCATTAGTCTGGAGAAAATGGAGAGTAATAGGGTTGGGGAATAGGTCTGGGTGGGACTCTTCAGAGGGTCGATGTGGACTTGTTGGGCCAAATGACCTGCTTCCACACTGTAGGAATTCTATGATTCTATGACAACTCATGCCAGGCAAACAGCAATGACCTCAAGTGACGTCCTCAGTGCATTACAGTTCGCAGCAATTGCGCTAGATGGTGGTGCCAGCAATAGAGGGCTGTTGACTTTGAATCAGCATGCAGCACTCAGGGGCAGGATTTTTCCGCTGCAGTCCTATATCCTGGGGAAAGCCCAGCTCAGACCTTACTTAATTTCATTGGGCATACCCCAAGGAAGCAACGCATTGGTGAGCAGGACCCCTGCCACCCATGTTAAATTCTAACCGATGTTGCTGACAATGACATGTTACTGACTGCAATGGCATGTTCTGATCGATGTAACCTGTGAGCATAGACCTAATCTTTATCCTACCCCAGCTTCCAACAACTCAGCTATCAACTATGTTTCCTACCTACCCGTAGATACCCCAATGAGAATTTCCCTAGGAAAATGAGACAACAACAGCCCAAGAATGATCTCTCCTATCTTACTAAGGAAGTGAGTAGTGGTGTCCCACTAAGATTTGGGTTGAAGCCTCAACAATTCACTGTATTTGCTAATATTTTACATAATAGAGAGCCATATATTCAACTTAGCAGATGAGACAAAGATTAATGACATAGTGTAAATAAGAGCATGAAATTATACAGAGGCATTGGTAGATTGGGCAAAACCATGGCTGAGGAACTTCAATACAAAATAACAGATTTAAAATGATGAGGCATTGGGAATGGCAGAGGTCCAAAGTGATTTAAGGCCCCATTTTGTCAGATCACTAAAGCAATAAACAGTAAGACTAATTGTATGTTAGTCTTATAACTAGACTAAAGGAGTGAAATTTTAGCTGCCATTAAACAAATCCTGGGTTAGAACACATCGGAAGTGCTAAGTTCTGAGTGCTGCACCTTAGATAAGATATATTGGTCTTGAAAGAAGTGCATTACATATTAGGTAAAAACAATGACTGCAGATGCTGGAAACCAGATTCTGGAGTAGAGTGGTGCTGGAAAAGCACAGCAGTTCAAGCAGCATCCGAGGAGCAGGAAAATCCAACGTTTCAGGCAAAAGCCCTTCATCAGGAATACAGGCAGAGTGCCTGAAGGGTGGAGAGATAAATTAGAGAAGGGGGTAGGGGTGGGGAGAAAGTAGCATAGAGTACGATAGGTGAGTGGGGATGGGGATGGAGGTGATAGGTCAGGGAGGAGGGTGGGGGAGGGTAGCAAAAAGTACAATGGGTGAATAGGGATAGGGAAAAGGTGATAGGTCAGAGAGAAGGGTGGAGTGGATAGGTGGAAAAGATGATAGGCTGGTAGGACAGGTCATGGGGACAGTGCTGAGCTGGAAGTTTGAAACTGGGGTGAGGTGGGGGAAGGGGAAATGAGGAAACTGGTGAAGTCCACATTGATGCCCTGGGGTTGAAGTGTTCTAAGGCGGAAGATGAGGTGTTCTTCCTCCAGGCGTCGGGTGGTGAGGGAGCGGCAGTAAAGGAGGCCCAGGACCTCCATGTCCTCGGCTGAGTGGGAGGGGGAGTTGAAATGTTGGGCCACAGGGCGGTGTGGTTGATTGGTGCGGGTGTCCCGGAGATGTTCCCTAAAACACTCTTCTAGGAGGCGTCCAGTCTCCCCAATGTAGAGGAGACCGCTTCGGGAGCAACGGATACAATAAATGATATTGGTGGATGTGCAGGTAAAACTTTGATGGATGTGGAAGGCTCCTTTAAGGCCTTGTATAGAGGTGAGGGAGGAGGTGTGGGCGCAGGTTTTACAGTTCCTGCAGTGGCAGGGGAAGGTGCCAGGATGGCAGGGTGGGTTATTGGGGGGCGTGGACCTGACCAGGTAGTCATGGAGGGAACAGTCTTTGTGGAAGGCGGAAAGGGATGGGGAGGGAAATATATCCCTGGTGGTGGGGTCCATTTGGAGGTGGCGGAAATGTCAGCGGATGATTTGGTTTATGCGAAGGTTGGTAGGGTGGAAGGTGAGCACCAGGGGCGTTCTGTCCTTGTTACGGTTGGAGGGGTGGGGTCTGAGGGTGGAGGTGCAGGATGTGGACAAGATGCGTTGGAGGGCATCTTTGACCACGTGGGAAGGGAAATTGCGCTCTCTACAGAAGGAGGCCATCTGGTGTGTTCTGTGGTGGAACTGGTCCTCCTGGGAGCAGATACGGCAGAGGTGGAGGAATTGGGAATACGGGATGGCATTTTTGCAGGAGGTAGGGTGGGAAGTGGTGTAATCCAGGTACAGGGCTACAAGAATTAAATTTATAACGAGACATTACAAAAAACTGAGCACATACTCCCTCAAGCAAAGATTACAGGGTCTTTTGATTCTAGTTTTTAAGATTTTGAACTAGACCAAGGAAACACAATATTAAAATCAGGGTCAGGCCACTCAAGAGAGAAGTTAGAAATCTCTTGTTTACACAAGTAATGATTGAGGTGTGGAACACTCTTCCAGAAAAAGCAATAGATGCTGGCACAATTAATAATTTTAAATCAGGGATCAGCAGATTTTTGTTTTCTTAATTTTTAGAGGTATTTGGGTCACAAAATGTACTTCCATCATGCCATTAGCCTGCCACATTAGGAGATAGTAAATTTTGCCAGACATCTGCTCCTAAATAGCCGGTCTTTGTTGCGTAAAGGACATTCACACCTCCACACATTCCTGTCCTCTTGCTGACAACTTGTACAGAATCACCCTCCACTTTTCTATTTGCTGTTACAAAGTTAATATTTGTATTTTTAACTTAGAGGAGTTGACAAAAGGGCTGTCAGTGAGAAGGCAGCAGCGCTGGATCTTTATTGGGAGTGACGTGTGTTGAAAGTCTCTGAGTACAACATTTTCTTCTACTTAATGGTAAGGTCCTGGGGAGACCTTGGAGTGCCGGTTCATCGCTCCTTGAAAGTAGAGCTGCAGGCAGACAGGATTGTGAAGAAGGCGTTTGATACATTTGCCTTTATTGATCAGTGTATTGAATACAGGAGTTGGGGGGGTCATGTTGCAACTGTACAAGACATTGATTAGGCCACTTTTGGAATACTGTATTCAGTTCAGGTCTCCCTACTATAGGAAAGATGTGGTGAAACTTGAAAAGGTTCAGAAAAGATTTACAAAGATATTTGCAGGGTTGAAGGGTTTGAGCTGTAGAAAGAGGCTGGGACTATTTTCCCTGGAACGTCGAAGCTGAGGGGTGATCTTTTAGGAGTTTATAAACTCATGAGGATAGGCTGAATAATCAATGTCTTTTCCCCAGTGTAGGAGAGTCAACGTGAGAAGGTGTGACTTTAAGGTGAGAGGTGAAAGATTTAAAAGAGATCTAAGGGGCAACTTTTCACACAGACAGTAATTGCATGTACGGAATGAGCTGCCAGAGGAAGTGGTGGAGGTGGGTACAATTATAATATTTAAAAGACATCTGGATGGGTATATGAATAGGAAAGGTTTAGAAGGATGTGGACCAAGTGCTGGCAGATGGGACTAAATTAGTTTAGGACATCTAGTCAGCACGGATTAGTTAGACCACAGGGTCTGTTTCTGTGCTGTACATCTCTGTAATTCTATGATTCTATTTAAAGGGGCTATAACAGCATTTCAACTTGGGTTGCAATTCAGTGAAAACAGTTGGTCAAGTTGTTCAAGCTGGGCGGAGAAGAAGGTCACTCAGCAGGACCCTTATCCACTTTAGATCCTCAGAAAGCATTTCCTTAACCTAGTCCTCAACAAGGGTGCAGTGTCTGAGGTGACTATGCTTTGAAAAAACATTAACTAAAGCATTTGGAATTAGACCTGAAGTCATGCCAACTTCCAAACTGAAGCCAGTCGCATTATCAACATTTTACCATGCATGATTGACTTTGGAAAGTTACTGAATGTTACATGTTCAAAGTGTACAATGTTGTTTATACTCTATCTTTATTAGAACTGCTTAAAGATGGATGCATGCAATTAGCTTGCTTCATGGCATAGGTCACAACATGATCTGATTGTGTTCCAATTTCCACATTCCCAATTACCTACAATACCTTTTGATTTGCTTGCCGAGCAAGAGTCTATCAATCTCCATCTTAAAAATACCCAGTGCTGCACATCCACCCTACTGAGGCAGAGTTCCTATGCTTCATAACCTTCTGAGTGAAGACATCGGTCCTGAACGGACAACGCCTGATTTTAAAACAGTGTCCCCTTGTTCTAGAATTGCCCACAAGTGTAAATATCCACACACATCCACCTTGATTGGTCAAATCACCCCTCACTCTTCTGAACTCCAAGGTAATATGCCTAGTCTGTCCAACCTATCCTCATAATACAATCCATTCATCCCAGGTATCGCCTGCAGTGCATTTACATCCATCCTTATATAAGGAAACCAAAAGGGCAGAGGATGTGGTCTGCAAAATTGAGGAATAATATATTTACTTCTCTGCTCAATTCCTCGAACAATAAAGGATAGTATTCCATCCGCTTTCTTAATCTCTTGCTGTACCCCTATATTAACTTTTTTATTTTCCATGCACTAGAACACTTAACTCCCTCTGCAACTTGGAATTCTGCAGCCATTCTTTTTTTAAAAATAATACTCCACTTTTTGATTCTTCCTGCAAAAATGAACAAGTTTAGGTTTTCCCACATTGTTTTCTATATGCCAGATTTTCTTCCCATTCTATTAATTAGGCACGGTGGCACAGTGGTTAGCACTGCTGCCCCACAGCGCCAGAGACCCGGGTTCAATTCCCGCCTCAGGCGACTGACTGTGTGGAGTTTGCATGTTCTCCCCGTGTCTGCGAGGGTTTCCTCCGGGTGCTCCAGTTTCCTCCCACAGTCCAAAGATGTGCAGGTCAGGTGAATTGGCCATGCTAAATTGCCCGTAGTGTTAGGTAAGGGGTAAATGTAGGGGTATGGGTGGGTTGCGCTTCGGCGGGGCGGTGTGGACGTGTTGGGCCGAAGGGCCTGTTTCCACACTGGAAGTAATCTAATCAATCTGTATTAGTCTGCATCCTTGTTATGTCATTTCACAATATACTTGCCTATGTATCTTTCTATCATCTGCAAACTTACACCCTATGCCTTTGATCCCCTCATCTAAGTCATTAATATAAATTCTAAAAGTCCTGATGAAGGGCTTTTGCCCGAAACATCAATTTTCCTACTCCTCAGATGCTGCCTGATCTGCTCTGCTTTTCCAGCACCAGTCTAATCTAGACTCTGATTTCCAGCATCAGCAGTCCTCACTTTTGCCTTATAAATTCTAAAAGTTGAGTTTGGCATAGACCTCATTCATAACATCCTGCCAGTCAGAAGAAGACCTACTTAATCATACTCTGCGATTTCTGCCAACCAACCTTCTATCCATGCTGGTTTGTTACCCTTAATACACCATGAACTCCTTTGCACAAGGTCCTCTTATGTGGGATCTTATCAAATGCCTTCTGAAACTCTAGCACAGTACAACAGTAGGGTCTTCTTTATACACAGTACATGTTACTTCTTCAAAGATTTCCAATAAATTGGTTAAAACATGATTTCCCTTTCACAACATCATACTAACTTTTCCCAACTACCTTGCGACTTTCCATGTGCCCAGTTATAAACTCCTCAATGATCAATTCCAATAACTTTGTTCAATATATGCCAAACTAACTGGCCTATAGATTCTATTTTCTGCTTCCCTCCCTTCTTAAATAGAGGGATTATATTTGCTCCTTTCCAGTCTGATTGATCTTTCCAGAATGTAATGAATTTTGGAAAATTGACATCAATGCATCTACTATCTCATTAGCTACTCTTCTAAGATCCAAGGATGAAATCCATCAGGAGCTGGAGACTTAGCAACCCCACAGATCCATCAGTTTGCTCAATACTGCTTCCCTTAATGATTATAATCTCACCAGGTTCTTCTCTTTCTCTGATTTACAGGTTATGAATGGGATGCTTTTTGTATCTTCTATGGTAAAGACAGCGCAATATACTTATTCATTGCATTCACCATTTCTTTACTGTCTTCTTTGAACTCCAAATTCTCACACTCAAAAGGGCTAAAACTTACTTTACTTATTTTGATTTCTTTTTTAGATACCTGTAAGAACTTTTGCTTTTTTTTTCATTTTAGGTACCTTCCTCTCTTGCTCTAATTTGTCCAATCAACCTTTTAGTCATTCTCTTCTGTTCTTCATATTCCAACTAGTGATCTGACCTGCCACTCATCTTTTTCCTTGATGTTTTCTTTAACTTCTTTTGTTAACCATGAATAATGGTTCGACCCTTTACAGAAGGAATGCATTTATTCTTAGTGATCTGAATGATCCCTTTAAATGTTTGCCACAGATTCTGTACTGATCTAGCGTCTAGCCTAATATTCCTAATGTTCAGTGAGCTGAGCCTTCCTGTCTACATAATAGTTATCCTTATTTATTTGAACATATTAGTCTTATATCTATATTTCTGCCTTTCAGACTGGATGTAAAATTCAATCATATTATGATCTCTGTTACCTAGGTGTGAGTTTGCTCTGAGATCATTAATTAATCCTGTCACATTAAACAATACCAAGACTAGTACAAGTTGCTGTTGGTCAGTTCCACAGTGTGCTGCTCAAGAAACTATCAAAAGCATTCAATGAATTCCTTATCCAACTGCTATAATAAATCTGTTTTTCTTCTAATATATATTCACAGTAAAATCATCCATGATTATTGCATAGCTTTATCAAAAACGTACAATATTTCTTCACTTTTACTTATATAATTTTTTAACTTCTTTCTGCATTGTGGTTATGCTTCAAGAGCCCGTAGATCACTCCCACAAGTGACTTCTTTCCACCATTATTCTTTATTTCCACACAAATTGTCTCTGTTTCCTCCACTTTTACCTAGCTTTGTATTCTCCTTCAATATTCAGAACCAAGTCATCCCATAGCCACATTTCTGTAATGGCTATCAGATCATATTTAGTCACATCAGTGAACACTATGAGTCCATTTACTTTTCTCTGAATGCTACATACATTCAAATGAAGAACCTTACAGGTTTTTATTTGGTTCTTTGTTGAATCTAATCTTGATTACCTTAATTTCCCATTTTAGTATTTTGCTTTCCTACCTCTAATCTATCTCTTAACTAATTTTATTTATATAAGCTTGATCATTCATCTCTCTGTTTCATTTAAAACCCTATCTACTTCCGTAGCCGTCCAGCTTGTGAGAACACCAGACTATTACCTACCTCACTTGATTTTCACACTCTCCTGCCCCTGACCACTGGCTAAATCAGAAGACCTTATCCAAAGAGTTGTGCCCTCTCCTGGAATAAGGTGTCAGGGTAATTTGCTCCCCTTGCCGATGTGCTACAATTTCAGTAATTGCTATAGGAACTTCAGTTCAGTCTACAGCTGAACAAGTCTGAACTGAAGTTCCTATAGCAATTACTGAAAATGTGTTTAACCTGAAACACACCAGCATCTAGAAGCTTCCATATTCTATAGCTACAGCACATAATCTGACCTGTCAACTATTAAATAAATTACTGCTAATTTATTAACTTATAATTAATACAGTCTACAAACCAAAATTGGAGGTGGACAGTGGACAGTGAAGAGGGTTACCTCAGATTACAACAGAATCTGGACCAAATGGGCCAATGGGCTGAGAAGTGGCAGATGGAGTTTAATTCAGATAAATGCGAAGTGGTGCATTTTGGGAAAGCAAATCTTAGCAGGATTTATGCACTTAATGGTCAGGTCCTAGGGAGTGATGCTGAACAAAGAGACCTTGGAGTGCAGGTTCATAGCTCCTTGAAAGTGGAGCCACAGGGTAGATATGATAGTGAAGAAGGTATGCTTTCCTTTATTGGTCAGAGTATTGAGTATAGGAGTTGGGAGGTCATGTTGCGGCTGTGCAGGACATTGGTTAGGCCACTGTTGGAATATTGCATGCAATTCTGGTCTCCTTCCTATCGGAAAGATATTGTGAAACTTGAAAGGGTTCAAAAAGATTTACAAGGATGTTCCTAGGGTTGGAGGATCTGAGCGACAGGGAGAGACTGAACAGGCTGAAGCTGTTTTCCCTGGAGCGTCGGAGGCTGAGGGGTGACCTTATAGAGGTTTGCAAAATTATGAGGGGCATGGATAGGATAAATAGACAAAGTCTTTTTTCTGGGATCGGGGAGTCCAGAACTAGAGGGCATAGGTTTAGAGTGAGAGGGGAAAGAAATAAAAGAGACCTAAGGGGCAACTTTTTCATGCAGAGGGTAGTACCTGTATGGAATGAGCTGCCAGAGGATGTGGTGGAGGCTGGTACAATTGCAACATTTAAGAGGCATTTGCATATGTATATGAATAGGAAGGGTTTGGAGGGATATGGGCCAGGTGCTGGCAGGTGGGACTAGATTGGGTTGGGATATCTGGTCGGCATGGACGGGTTGGACTGAAGGGTCTGTTTCCATGCAGTACATATCTATGACTCTATCTCCCACCAGTAAATTTTACAATACTGATAAAACAACAAAATATTAATAAAACCTGCTGTTTCTGATAATATCAGTTACCACTTCACCTGCTACTTCGCACAAAAGAGAAAATCATGGCTTATTAAGAGAAGAATAAAAAAACCTTTTCCTTGCCCTTCACCAAACTATGTAGGTATAATGGGAGCAAGCAAAAGATTGGCACAAGGTAATAATGCTCATTTCATGAACTGGTACAGGCACAATGGGCCAAATAGCCTCCTTCTGCACTACAACACTTTTCTGTGATTCTGTGAACTCCCTACTTTACGTTTTGCTGTAAACCTTAACTAGAGCACATCTTTCCCTCAGTGCACCAAATTCTCAGACATACTCACTAAGCCTCTCTATCATACAGGCAAAGTCTCCCTCACACTGACCATGTGCTCTTACTGTGTATGCTTTGAAATTAATTTTCTTAAGCAGAGTTGTGATGTCACTCTCTAACATTTTGGTCCCTGCTACATTAATCAACACCTACTGAAGCACCTGTTCAGACAAGGGTTCATTGATATCATGAAGATGCCAATGGAGTTGGGAGCTGACCTTATTTGGCTTCCTAATTGACCCAGTTGGACACCTACAAGGCTGAGCTTCTTGCAGCTTTTGAAATGCATTGATAGCAGGGAGATGCATTGGTCGCAGGGAGTTGCATTGTTAGCAGGGAGATGCCAGCAACAACTCTCAACAACTTCCATTGACATTTTACCAACCCTACTAACTCTCATTCCATCACTGAGAGCTGATACAATCCAGTCAAGTTGCAATACCAAGAGCCAAGTTTAATTCATTCTTTGGATCGCACAGATCCATGGGCAATTTCCAGAGAAAGAAATGTGGTATAATTACTATTTCTAACTGCTGTCTGGTGACTCCCACTGGCAAGTATATTTATCGTACCTAATGAGGATTACTCACCCTGACTTCCTCAAATTTAAACACTCACTGCCAGGAGAATTTTACCCTCTAAGGACAGCCAGACTGGGGGAAGGAAGGTGGTAAATAAATTAAGTTATTTCAAGTTACAACTCAAAACAACTCCAATGTATACACAACCAGGTTTTGCAGAGACACATTTCATTCTCTGTGAGTGAACTGCTCATCAAAGCCAGGACCTTAAATATTGCAAACAGCCAGATATTTATGACAGCAATTAAAATCCAAATGAGCTATAAATGAGATCCTTTTGAATTGAATTTCATGAGAGCTTACATTTAATATCAGGTGATATGGGGTTGAGAAACTGACCAGTGAAATGCGGAAGTAATTCAGCCACAGCTCAATTTTAAATTTATGTTTGTGACTGCCCAAGTGAATGAAAGCTCACTTATTACACATGGTATCTTAGTTTCCTCTGCTCGAGAATTCTTCTGTTCCTATAACCTTTTTCTAAACTTAGGAGTCCTTCAAATTATATAATCAGGGTGGGAAGCACATTTGATTTGCTTGAAGTAAATTAGCAGAGGCAGACCATATGCTATAGTGGGACAGGTATGTGCACAGAATTGTCAGTGACTGGGAGAGGAACACAAAGGAATGGCCTGGTTCGCAGCAAGCGCTTCCCAGAAATCAGGATTCACTGGCCGAAGCTCAGCTCCCTTTATCTCTGAGAAGAGCAGTGTTTCAGCAAGCTTAAATTGTCACATTCTCCATTGGCCTGCAGTCTCCTCGAAGATGATCATTTACCTGTTGGACCTGGTGGGTATGCATTGCCAGTGGCTATAAAAATATCTCTGCCCTCAGATCCTTTTAGTTTTGGTTCCTCTACCAAAAACATCTGAACAGTTTCTCATCTGCTGAAAATAAAGCTTGTATTGTCTAACAGGGCTACGGTTCTGTTGATGGAAATAACTAGAGTCAGCAGACATTCTGCATGGTTTCCCACAGGTATAATATGCTATCAATTTTTACACATGAAATCTAAGCCCACTATAGCAAGCAGTTTTTTTTTAATAGACTACAGGGGATATTCTTCCATTAAAGCAGGTGTGCAACCACAACCGGTTCATGCAGATTTGTATCAGTTTCCTGGGACCTGTCATGATGTTTTCATACTTCAGCATTTCAACATTTCCAATCTCTTAGTACTAGTAAATAGAATCAAGGGTTGGTTCTCAGGAAATAAATATGCCGACCTAATCCAAAATTAGCTCCATGAGTAACCTCATCAATGAGGCACAGAAATATTACAGTGAGACCAAATTTTCCCACCTGATGTGCCATAGAGCAAGTCATCGAAGTACTGAAGATGTGCTTCAGTTGTCCAAAGTTAAAAATCACACACCAGGTTATAGTCCAACAGGTTTATTTGGAAGCACTAGCTTTCGGAGCGCTGCTCCTTCGTCAGGTGGTTGTGGAGTGGAAAATCATAGGACGCAGAATTTATAGCAAAGGTTTACAGTGTGAATCAACTGAAATTACATATTGAAATTGTTCGTTAAGTCGCTCATCTTTTAGAATGGGAATGTTGGTTTCAGTTCTTTCATATGTAAATTCCAATACTTTCTTGAAGTTACATTCTCAAGTGAACTTTAACAATAGGTGCCATGTTGGCCCAAATAATGCATTGAAGGTGTGAGGTGCCCTGTGTGAGGCTTTCTGTGCCTCAATGTTCAGACTGATTCTAATGTAAAAAAGAGATTTACAGAGTCTTACATGGATTTCTGCAGTTTTTGAGCAAAATAAAATGTAATTCTGCAAGTACAAATTCACCCCACAAACTTATATTTGTATATGTGTGTGTACGAACGTGGGGGACTATGAGTGTCCGTGAGAGTGTGTATGTATATGTGTGTGAGTGTGAGTGTAAAGGGGTATAAGTCTGTGAGAGGGTGCGTGTGTGAGTGTGGGAGTATATGTGTGAACGTGTGAGAGAGCCTATTTATTTATTTACATATTTATACACCAAAATACTGCCATTCCCTGCAGTATCAATCAATACTTTGCAATAGGGTGATGGAAATGAATTATTTAGGTTAAGAAAAAATATCCAGCTGTCAGGATTTGTCATTTATGTCTTATATTACAATGTAAATGACAAACAAATGTCACAATTCAAGGCTAAAAACAAAAAGTGTTGGAAAAACTCAACAGATCTGGCAGCATCTGATGAAAGAGGAAAAGAGAATTCAAGAACTGAAAAATCACATGGAACTCAAAACATTAACTTTGTTTCTCTCTCCATAGATGCTGCCAGATCTGCTAACTTTCTCCAACATTTTCTGTTTATATTTAAGATTTCTTGCATCTGCAGTGTTTTGCTTTTGAATAACTCAAGATATTAGAAGTGGTTTCAAAATCTAAATAACTGAAAACTTTTGGATAAATGGGACATGTGACTGACTGGTCGATTCACAAAAGGTTGAGAAATGTACTGCATCAGTTTTTTATTTAACTTCAAGAAGTTCTTTAACTGGTACCACTTTTCAAATTTAAATGACCACTTCCCTTGAGACCAAAAAGATTAAAAACCATCAGAGTAACTGATTCATTTTCAATCTAATTTGAAGGACAAAGATGATCAACTGACGCAAAGTTGTGAAGTCAGCACAGGACAGAGAAGAGGGTTTGTGAGACAGATGTTAACATCCACAGTTTCATGTGGATGTTAAATTCCAAATTATCATCATGAGCTAAATCACGCCTTAATGTCATGAAATTAAATATTATGAGATATATTCATTTTCCTGACATTAGTAAGTGCTTTAAATTATTATTCACTGGAAATGATGGGGAGGCTTGAGAATATTAATGCATTTAGCACTAGTAATCCTGAGTAAGCTTTTGAATTTCAAGAAATTAAAGTTTCTGAATACTCAGGATATCAGCAATTTAAATAAATGACTAAAATGTAATTTAAGACATTATGTAGTGTTCACTCAATGGTTGAGAAAATGTCGTTGTGATATTATTACAGGATATTGAACAGGACATTGTTATAATGTAATGAACAGAAAGCAAAGTTGAATAATTTGGAAATTACTGAAGTACAATATTCACAAAAATGAATGCAAATAATATAGGTCTATGTAGCTCATCCTATCAAAGGAATCTATAGTTGTCCATTATAGCAACTGTCTCTTGAATTCAATAAATATGAAAATGAGAGACGTTAACCTGCAGCTGCTCTGATATCACCCATTTTACACTGTCACCTTTTATCATAACTCATTCCTCTGGCATTAGGAGTTTAGTTTGTGAGTATTGTCTGTAGTCTTTTATGAACATAAGAAATAAGACTGAGTAGGCCATAGGACTGCTTAGCCCTGTCCTGGCATTCAGTGACATCATGACTGTGAGGCAAAAATCGTGGGCAGAACAAACAAGTCAAGGGAATACATGATGAACAGTAGAACCATTGGAAGATCCAAGGACTTTAGTGCGTGCATCTACACTGGCACCTTAAACATCAGGAAAGCTGGTTAAAATAATTAAGAAGGCATATGGTGTACTTGCTTTTATTAGTTGAGGCATAAAATTCAAAAGCAGGAAGGTTATCCTGGAACTGTATAAAATGTTGGCCAGGCCACAGCTAGAGTTCTGTGTGTAGATCTGGAATCCACATTATAGGAGGGATGTGATTGCACAAGACAGAGTGCAGAGGAGATTTACCAAGATGTTGCCTGGGTTTCTGAGTTTCAGTTATGAAGAGAGATTGAACGGACCTGGGGTTATTTTCCTTAGAAGAGACTTTGCAGTGGTACAAATGTAGTTAGAGACAAACAAAACTGCAGATACTGAAATCCAAGGTAACAAGCAGGAGGCTGGAAGAACACAGCAAGCCAGGCAGCATCAGGAGATGCAGAAGTCAACGTTTCAGGTGTAACCCTTCTTCAGGACCGGGGGAGGGTGGGTTGGTTTTGGGTGGGGAAGAGGCAGGGTCTGAGGTAGGGATTGGTGAACACGGGTAGAGAATACGGCCTGCTTGGACGATGGGAGGAATGGATCTGATTGGTAGCTGGAAGGAAGGGTCGATCAGAGGAATGGAAGGGAGGAGGAGGAGCTATGAAGGGAATCTGAGATGGGAAGGGAGGTTATTTGAAATTGGAGTACTCAATGTTAAGTCCTCTGGACTTGCAGCGTGGGTTGGTACCTGGGATTTCGATGTTGTGGCTATTACGGAGACATGGGTAGAACAGGGACAGGATTGGCTGTTGCAGGTTCCAGGGTTTAAATGTTTTAGTAGGGTCAGATGTGGGGGTAAAAGAGGGGGAGGTGTGGCATTGCTTGTCAAAGATAGTATTACAGCGGTGGAAAGGGCAATGGATGAAGACTCGCCATCTGAGATAGTTTGGAATAGGAGGTTAGGAATAGGAAAGGTGAGGTCACCTTGTTAGGAGTTTTCTACAGGCCTCCTTATAGTCCTAGAGACGTAGAAGAAAGGATTGCGAGGATGATTCAGGAGAAGAGTGAAAGTAATAGGGTGGTTGTTATGGGGGACTTTAACTTTCCAGATATTGACTGGGAAAGCTATAGCTCGAGTTCGTTAGATGGGTCGGTGTTTGTCCAATGTGTGCAGGAGGGTTTCCTGACACAATATGTAGACAGGTCAACAAGAGGCCATACTGGATTTGGTTCTGGGTAACGAACCAGGCCAGGTGTTAGAATTGGAGGTAGGTGAGCACTTTGGGGACAGGGACCACAATTCGGTGACTTTTACTCTAGTGATGGAGAGGGATAAGTGTGCACTGCAGGGCAAGAGTTATAGCTGGGGGCAGGGAAATTATGATGCAGTGAGGCACGACTTAGGATGCGTGGCTTGGAAAAGTAGGCTTCAAGGGAAGGGCGCAATTGATATGTGGAGCTTGTTCAAGGAGCAACTATTGAGTGTCCTTGATAAGTATGTACCTGTCAGGCAGGGAGGAAAGGGTCGTGTGAGGGAGCCGTGGTTTAATAAGGAATTGGAATCCCTTGTTAAAGGGAAGAGGGTGGCCTGTGTAAAGATGAGGCGTGAAGGTTCAATTGGGGCGATTGAGAGTTATAAGGTAGGCGGGAAGGATCTGAAGAGAGAGCTAAGAGCAGCAAGGAGGGGACATGAAAAGTCCTTAGTTGGTAGGATTAGGGAAAACCCAAAGGCTTTCTATAGGTATGTCAGGAATAAAAGAATGACTAGGGTAGGTATAGGTCCAGTCAAGGATAGTAGTGGGAAGTTGCGTGTGGAGGCTGAAGAGATTGGGGAGACTCTGAATGAATACTTTTCGTCAGTATTCACTCAGGAACAGGACATTATTGCCGATGTGAATACTGAGTCACAATTAATTAGAATGGACGGCTTTGAGATATGTAGGGAAGAGGTGTTGGAAATTCTGGAAAGGGTGAAAATAGATAAGTCCCCTGGGCCTGATGGCATTTATCCTAAGATTCTCTGGGAAACAAGGGAGGAGATTGCAGAGCCATTGGCCTTGATTTTTATGTCCTCGTTGTCTACAGGAATAGTGCCGGAAGACTGGAGGATGGCAAATGTGGTTCCCTTGTTCAAGAAGGGGAGTAGGGATAACCCTAGTAACTATAGGCCGGTGAGTCTCACTTCTGTTGTGGGCAAAGTCTTAGAGAGAATTGTAAGGGATAGGATTTATGAGCATCTGGATAGGAATAATGTGATCAAGGATAGTCAGGTTTTGTGAAGGGCAGGTCGTGCCTCACAAATCTTACTAATTCTTTGAGAAGGTAACTAAGGAGGTGGACGAGGGTAAAGCAGTAGATGTGGTGTATATGGATTTTAGTAAGGCATTTGATAAGGTTCCCCATGGTAGGCTACTGCAAAAAGTATGGAGGTATGGCATTGAGGGTGAGTTGGAGGTTTGGATTAGGAATTGGCTGGCTGGAAGAACACAGAGGGTAATAGTTGATGGTAAAGGTTCATCTTGGAGTGCAGTTACTAGCGGTGTTCCGCAAGGATCTGTTTTGGGACCATTGCTGTTTGTCATTTTTATAAATGACCTGGAGGAGGGGCTAAAAGGTTGGGTGAGCAAGTTTGCGGATGATACGAAAGTCGGTGGAGTTGTTGACAGTGAGGAAGGATGTGTCAGGTTACAGAGGGATATAGATAAGCTGCAGAGTTGGGCAGAAAGGTGGCAAATGGAGTTCAATGTAGGTAAGTGTGAGGTGATTCACTTTGGTAAGAGTAACAAAAAGATGGGGTACTGGGCTAATGGTCGGATACTTGGTAGTCTGGATGAGCAGAGGGATCTTAGTGTCCATGTACACAGATCTCTGAAAGTTGCCACCCAGGTAAATAGTGCGGTGAAGAAGGTATATGGTGTACTGGCTTTTATTGGTAGAGGAATTGAGTTCCGGAGTCCTGAGGTCATGTTGCAGTTGTATAAGACTCTGGTGTGGCCGCATCTGGAATATTGTGTGCAGTTTTGATCGCCATACGATAGGAAGGATGTGGAGGCACTGGAACGGGTGCAGAGGAGGTTTACCAGGATGTTGCCTGGTATGGTAGGAAGATCGTATGAGGAAAGGCTGAGGCACTTGGGGCTGTTTTCATTGAAGAAAAGAAGGTTTAGGGGTGACTTGATAGAGGTGTACAAGATGATTAGGGATTTAGATAGGGTTGACCATGAGAACCTTTTTCCACGTATGGAGTCAGCTATTACGAGGGGGCATAGTTTTAAATTAAGGGGTGGTAGGTATAGGACAGATGTTAGGGGTAGATTCTTTACTCAGCGAGTCGTGAGTTCATGGAATGCCCTGCCAGTACCAGTGGTGGACTCTCCCTCTTTATGGGCATTTAAACAGGCATTGGATAGGCATATGGAGGATAGTGGGCTAGTGTAGGTTAGGTGGGCTTGGATCGGCACAACATCGAGGGCCAATGGGCCTGTACTGCTCTGTATTTTTCTATGTTTTCATTTTTTCTATGACTGTAGGCTGCCCAGTTGGAAAATGAGGTGTTGTTCCTCCAATTTGTGGTCTGATTCGCTGTGGCAATGGAGGAGGCCGAGGATGGTCATGTCAGAAAGGGAGTGGAAAATGAAATTAAAATGAGTGGTGCATGGGATGTCCAGTCGGTCCTGGCTGAGATGCTTGGTGAACCATTCCCTAAGTTTACATTTGGCTTCCCCGATATAGAGAACACCACATTGGGAGCACCTGATGCAGTAAACTAGATTGGAAGAAAGGCAGGTGAACCTCTGTCTTACCTGTAAGGACTGTTTGGAGCCCTGGATGGAAGTGGTGTGCTGGCAGATTTAGGGCAGAGGAGATTGAGAGGGGACATGATTGAGATGTAGAAAATTATGAGGGGCATAGATATGGTAGACAGGGAGAAATGTTTCCCTTTGATGGAAGGATCAATGACTGGGGGGATATAGATTTAAGTTAAGGGGCAGAAGGTGTAGATGAGATGTGAGGAAGAATTGGTTTCATCCAAAGGTGGTCGGAATCTGGAACTCCCTGCCTGTAAGAGTGGTAAGGGCAGGAACCCTCATAACAGTTAATAAGTATTTCAATGTGCTCTTTTGATGACAAGGCATAAAAGGCTGTGTGTCAGATACTGGAAAATGGGATTGGAATAGTTAGGCGGTCATTTTTAACCAGCATAGACATGATCAGCCAAAGGCTGAAAATGTGTTGCTGGAAAATGCCCGAAACGTCGATTCTCCTGTTCCTTGGATGCTGCCTGACCTGCTGCGCTTTTCCAGCAACACATTTTCAGCTCTGATCTCCAGCATCTGCAGCCCTCACTTTCTCTCAATGATCAGCCAAAGGGCCTTTTTCTGTACTGTAGATCCCTATAGGTCTATGACCAATCTTTAGCCTCATCTTTACTTTCCCACACTATGTCTTTTGATTCCTTTATTGTCCAAAATCTGTCTTTAATGTATGTACTTACAGCCCTATTGGTAGAGAATTCCAAAGTTTCACAAACCCTCAGTGAAGAAAATTTTCATCTCGGTCCTAAATAGTCAACCTTTCGCCATTTTATGGTGGACTCCAGTTCTGAATTCACCAAATGGAGAAACAGCCTCTTAGCATCTATCCTGTCAAATCCTCAAAGATTCTTTACGTGTTTCAATAAGTATGGCTCATTCACCAGAAGTAGAGGTCCATTTCACTCAATCACAGTTCATGGGAAATCTTCTCATCCTCGGAATCCATCCAATACCTTCACTACTTTGAAGGCAAGTCGACCCTTATTTAGGTAAGGAGAACAAAATTCCAGACAGCATTCCGAATGCATTTCACTTAATCCCTGTACACCAAGAATTCCTAAGCTTGTAGTCCATATCCTTTGAATAAAGTCAAACATTACATTTGGTTTCTGAATTGGAAACAAACTGTGCCTGCATGTGAACATTCTATGATTCATGGATAAGGAATACCAAATCTTTTGAATATTGATATTTACCATATTTTTTAAAAGTTTCAACTTTTCAGCTGTTCCTACACTTTCCCAGATTATATTCAATTTGCTACCTTCTTGTCTGCACATTTAACCTCTCTAAATGTCTTTGCAGCCTCTTTGCATTCTGCTCATAGTTCACATTCCCTCAAACTTAAATATATTATTTTTGGTGTCCCATCTAAACCATTGACATAGATTGTAAATAGCTGAAGCACCAGCACTAATGTTTGTGGCACCGCACTCTTTACAACCTGCCTCACTGAACTTGACACATTTATTTCTATTGTTTTCTGTCGATTAGCCAGTTATAATAATTTCTGCTATTGCATTTTTACTAACTCTATCAATTTATGTTTGTCAATCTCATTAGGCATTTGGTTCACCATTACATCTAGTATGCATTTTGTGTATTCTACTGCGAAGATGTGGAAAATATTCATCAAACATTTCTGCTATTTCCTTATCTTTCATTGTATTTTCTTCTGGCTCAGTATCTAAGTGGCCTTTTTGTTCTTTCTTTAATCTCTTCCTTTTCTCAGACTGGTAGGTGCTCCTACAACCTGTTTTTTTAATCTAATTCTTGCTAGTTGACTCTCATATTCTGTTTCCTGAGGAGCCATATCTTCTGTTTAATAATGGCCCTGGTGGAAGAGTGGGCTGCACTGTATCTGCATACTGCCTCAGTCAGGGATTCCTTAAAGACGTCGTCAGTGTGATTGCAAAAGGCAGCCCTTGTCTCCCAGCTACCATCCTTGTATATTTAGCCCTGCAAATGAGGCAAGAACTTGAGGGTTATCAACAATACAGGCATCATGGCAGCTGCCAAGGTAGCTGGCGCAGACCTCTAAGATGGGATAATAATAATTGCAGATGAGTTGAAAATTGATTGACTGGAACTCTTTTCTGTTAATTAATTCAGCTGCATTATAATATAGCACTTTCAATGTGATGATGTATGTATAATCCACAGCACTCTGCACCTCAGGGAATCCAGCAATGTTTGCAAATCCTACTGCCTGTACTGCAGCACTGACCTTGTCATGGGAAATAAATGTGCAGCTGTGTGAGCTTACACAAATTGAATTTGCAACATCACTCTTACCTTTGTGGGTTGAGGATTGGACACAGGTCCCCAGTAGACCCAGCTTGGAATGAACCAGTTATATACAAATTTAGTGCTGCTGTCACCTTGACGACCACTGGGATGGAATGGCCACCCACTCCAATACAGCAGCAGATGGCATAGCTCTGTTATGGTGTCCTGGGACAGCTTCAGTCTGTACCTCCATTGAGCTTTGATAATCTGGAGGAAAGGCCAGCACAGTGAGCAGGCTCTCAGCCTTCTAACCCTCCTCCTGTGGGATTCTTCTGTTGTGGCTTCATCATGTGGAGGGTTTTCTGTATCTGCTGGAAATTGCTGTTGTTCCTGGGCTTGCTGACATCTCTGATTCTATTCCATGCATTGGCGTTAACTTTGCATTAATGCAACAGTGACAATAGGACCCATTCCTGGATCCATTCTAGACCTGTGTAATGAACCTATAGGTAGTTCTCCCATTACAACATAGTTGTGTTCCAGTGAAACTCCACTTAATAGAAAATCGCTTAGTATAAATAGTGGGGCCGATGGGAAAAGTGGGATTATGGGCAGACCAGCAAACAACATCACTCACGATCGCTCAAAAATCATCCAAAAGTCTAACACAAGTATAGCACAGCCTGAATGAAGGTGTAAATCATATTTTTCAACAAAACAAAAGTAAATTTATCACAGTACACTTAAAAAATGATATTAATGCAGGAACAGAGGGTCATCATGGTGTATAAGGGAGACCCCCTCATTCCTGTTCAGCGAGCTATATCACATATTCTTTCCTTATGCTTGAAACTCTTTATAATATCTAGCTTCTGTTCCAGTGTTATAGCCTTTCTTCTGCGTTCACCACCTGAAATTTTGTCATCAGGATGCTTCTTGCTAACATTCCTGTCACTCTGCCCCTCCATCTTTTCAAAAAAGGGATGACCTAGAAGTAGTGTACCTTTCACAGGAAGCTGCTCAATGTACCTCTCACAGAAAGCTGCTCTCTGTACAGTACCTCTCACAAAAAGCTGCTCTGTCAGCAGTTGGCATTGGCGCATGCGGAGAACGAAGCACGTGAAACAATCACCACTGGAATCGCGGTTTTGTCTACAGAGGTAAGTGCTCTCAAAAATACCATCCCTTAATTCCTCAGCAACGCTATAAGCAAATTGTGCTGCCGAAACACGTATTATCTGAGAACTAACTGTATGTGGGGAGTATCAGATCCATGACACCTTCTCAGTGATGTTGTTCTTGAGCAGTTGTTTCAAAGGCAAATGAGGCTTTATTATAGGCTGCAACACTGTATAACACAGAGACCTTTCAGAAAGGAGACCATGAAATGCTTCTATATGGACCTCTGAAATATTATACTTAATGCAGTTGGATGGCTCACGAAACTTGTAATGGAAAAGTATTGGGATATTATTATAACTGTGGAAGCAGTATTATTTCCTTGATGCGTACACACACACACACTCTCTCTCACACACACGCAGGCATATACATATACATGCACACGCAGACACACTCACTCACACAAACACACATGCGCATACACACACTCTCTTGCACATCCGCGTGCATGCGCACGGACACACACACACACACTCACACACAAAAATCAAACACAAAATTCAACATTGCATTCAAGGACCCATGCTCTTGTGTACATAAACTTCTCCATGAGAGAATTACAACAGGATCTTGACCAGATGGGCCAATGGGCTGAGAAGTGGCAGATGGAGTTTAATTCAGATAAATGCGAGGTGGTGCATTTTGGGAAAGCAAATCTTAGCAGGACTTATACACTTAATGGTAAGGTCCTAGGGAGTGTTGCTGAACAAAAAGACCCTGGAGTGCAGGTTCATAGCTCCTTGAAAGTGGAGTCGCAGGTAGATAGGACAGTGAAGAAGGCGTTTGGTATGCTTTCCTTTATTGGTCAGAGTATTGAGTACAGGAGTTGGGAGATCATGTTGCGGCTGTACAGGACATTGGTTAGACCACTGTTGGAATATTGCATGCAATTCTGGCCTCCTTCCTATCAGAAAGAAGTTGTGAAACTTGAAAGGGTTCAGAAAAGATTTATAAGAATGTTGCCAGGGTTGGAGGGTTTGAGCTATAGGCAGAGGCTGAACAGACTGGGGCTGTTTTCCCTGGAGCGTCGGAGGCTAAGGGATGACCTTATAGAGGTTTACAAAATTATAGGGGCATGGATAGGGTAATTAGGCAAAGTCTTTTCCCTGGGATCGGGGAGTCCAGAACTAGAGGGCATAGGTTTAGGGTGAGAGGGCAGCAATGAGCTGCCAGAGGAAGTGGTGGATACTGGTACAATTGCAACATTTAAGAGGTATTTGGATGGGTATTTGAATAGGAAGGGTTTGGAGGGATATGGGTTGGGTGCTGGCAGGTGGGACTTGATTGGGTTGGGATATCTGGTTGGCATGGATGGTTTGGACCGAAGGGTCTGTTTCCATGGTGTACATCTCTATGACTCTATGAGGAGAGCTGCAATGCATCCTTATGCTGCTATGAGACCTTTGGCATGTGATTGAGAATTGAATACAGCAGATGACACTTTTAAGTTCGCCTACAATCAGTTCTGCTTCGCTAAACTTAGTTGTATTAATATGCCACGATCAATTACATTGCTATGATTGCTTGTGACCAATATTTGTCATATACACTGTCGGTCAATATATGAACTGCACCTGCAGAGTAATTTAATACCTGATCCATGTCATCATTGAATCAACAGATGCCTGATCAATGCAAGTGTCCCTTGGAGGGCCTCACATCATCCACAAACTCATTCCACCTGCTGTGAATGTGTTGGGATTAATTTGGCATTTTTAATGCACAGATGCGATTTGGTGGAAGGTGAAACAGTGTCTAGGTTGCACTCCTGAGAGTGAAAACAGTTGCCCCCGCCCCTTCATGCACCCTGTTGTGTAGCTGTTCATTGTCATTTTTGAGGCTCCCACTTTCCCATCCAACTCTTTGTCTTAAGTATTAACATAACCCTATATTCCACCTCAGCCCCGAGCCTCCCACATAGTCATGTTCACTATTGCAATCTACTGTGCAACCCACCCCCCCATTAAAGCCAGAGAGACTGTAACTCTCTTCCACCTTCTTCCCCCAACAATATTCTGTCCCTTCCATCCTATTTAAAATCCCAACCTTCCATATGAAACTGTCTGCTTCCCAGCCATCTCCCCTTCACTCCAAATAATGGTCCAATTCCCATGCTTAAATTTCCCTCTTTCTTCAACATAACATGGACCAGCCCCAACTGTATTCCCTGGCTTAGTCAGACTTGACTTCCTATATTAACAGTGTCTGAGTCCCCAGTCTGGAGGCACATGGATCCCCAGATTCTGATCACTCAAAGCACTCAATTAACCATGGCCAAACCATGAACTGAGATCGAACAATGTCCCTGACTTAGTGGGGCTGCATTCCTGACTTACCAAAGTCCACCTTAACTAGATTGAGGGCTGCGTACCTTAGAATTAAAGGCATGGCCATTAGGTTGAAGAACAACTATGTTCACTGTGAAAGCTGCTGGCAGATGCTATAGGTGTGATATTACCATAACAAGTTACATAGCGATATGTCAACCCTAAACTATTCTGTGCTTCCAGGCATGACAAGTTGCCTGGCTTTCTGCCTGTGCTAAAAGGCAAGGCAGAGAGACAATTATGATCACCCAACTAAGCACACAGTGACTGAGTGCTAAGAAAGCAAGCTAATAGCCCTGAACTGCATCCAATGCATATGGATGAGATAGGTATGTCCGTGTGTGCCAAGTGGTTTGGCAACAATAATGGGATAGAGGCATTGCTGATCTCCAAAATGCCCTTTTAAAGTAATGAAAAGTCTTCTGATGTGCTCTGAGGCCCCCACCTATGAACTTATTGGCAAAGGTCATCAGAACACTAATATAGAATTGCTTATAGGCATTCTGCCTTCTGACGTATACAGCTTCACTTGGAATTTTGGGATTTGACAGAGAATGAGAAGTTATTCATCAACAAAATTTAAATGCTACATTTTGTTCCTATCTTTTTGCCTTGTGATCAGGACTTACATAATAGAAAGGACATGCCCATTGATAACTTTAAGCAAATTAAAAGTGAACTAACATTGAGTATTGAAAATCTAGTTCAATATGTACCACTCCATTGCATATAATTGCTCTTTACTTTTAGCAAATTTACATTAAATTGTCAGTTTAATGTGCCTAAGCTCTGAGGAGAAACAGGAAAATAATCATAAAGGAGCAGGAAGGGATGTTCTTCAAGGTATGATGCTAAAGATTAAACTTGATATCTGCCTGTATAATATGTAATGAGGGATTGTGTCTTCCTGATTCTTAACACAATGTTTCATTACACCAGTATTGACAATCTTCATCTTAATAAATATACAAATTCGTGAACAGAAAAAAGCCTTGTTTTAAGTCTTTCAGAAAATAAAATGAAAATTGTGAATATTCTTCTATTTCAAAGATAGTTTGGAAAGACTTTTTCAATGTGTCAAAGATGTCAGCCAAACTGTTTACATGCCAAAGATTAGGTTGTCCACGGTGAAATGAAATTAATTCAGGACTCACTTACATTTCTGAAATTGGAACTAGGTTAAGTGCGATCACTTTCTCTTCCCCCATTAAGTACAATACAGATGACAATGGAAGCAATCATAGTGCATTGAATGGTGAAAATGAATTGCTTTATTTTCAAGCTATTTGATTTAATGTCACGCAGAATAAAATGACAATAGAAATAGTTGATTGTACTCCCAGGACAAAAGATAAGAGGTTAATGGAGCTGATTACTAAGTGGTTTGTCTATGCTGAGAAAGTATTCTATTCCTCAGAAGAATTACATTATTAAAGTGGTGGATAGTTTTTTTTACTATGACTATTTTAGTTTGATGTTTCAAGCTAAATATTCACTTCTAATTGCCAACTAAGAAGTGTCTTGAATAATTTCATTATAGTCTGCAGAGTCTTGAGTTACTGTTGTGAGAGAATGGCCAGATATATCTGCAAAACTAAATGCAAGCTTGTTGATTTTAAAACCTTTTAAATTCATTTTTATTGAGCATTAAGATGATGCCAGGGTGTAGTACACCAAAGTTATTCAAGGTCAGGTTCACCATCACATAGAAAAGACAAATTATTGTATTTGACACACACTGAATCACAAATTGTTAGGGAAATAATGTCAAACTTACAGGGAGGATAGTCCATCAATTTACATCAATGCACAATCCATTCTTGTCAGGCTTTTACAAAAGAAAATGATTAAAGGAAGAAGACATAACCTGCTTTGAATATAAATCTTGATATCCTCGGAAAAAAGTTGTATTATAATGTAAATGTGAATATTGCATTTTTATCCCTAATTTTGGAGAATTTTTTTTCACTACATTTCTTCCATAACATGGTCTCCCCATACCACATAATTTATGGATTAACCCAGCTGTGAGCAGATCTGTCACCACGAGGCTTGCCCAACAGGTTGGTTGGTAGGAGCCCTCGATCAAAGACAATAGGAATCTTATTAAGGGACTGGACAAAGAGCAGAGGAAAGGTACCCTGCTGCCATTCCCTGATGACTCCAATCCAGAACGCCACCCTTACTCCCACCCAACCAAAATCATGCCCTTACTCTTTGATCGTCCACGATCCTGGGGTTTCTTCTGGTAGCAGCCATGACTACCTCAGTGGCATTGCTGCCTGTAAGGGCTACCTGTCTCTGATTGGCTTCCACCAGGGTTTTAATTCCAGTACCAGTGACCACACCTTGCTGGATTGGTCTATGTTTTAGAAGGAAAGACCAAAGTGCAGAGTCTCTTGCCAGTTCCCTAGCAGGCTCAAAAGGTCCCTGCTTCCTCAACAAGAATCTTCCACTGATGGTGGACTTTCAATGTGTATGAGAGTAACCTGAAAAGTATTCTAATTTTTCTTTATAATTTGTGTTTTCCTATAACGATATTAGAGGAATAAGGAGCTGGTCATGGCACTGTCTAGTCTCAATAGCCCAGATTTGGCAGTCTGGAGTAATGAGCCCTCCACCAACTATAAAGAAAGCAACCTTCAAAGGCTCACTAAGCATATATTAATTTCCCCTAATTCAAGGTCATTTTCTTTCTGATCTATAAGGGATCTTTGGCACCCAGGAATAATGAAGCAGACTCAGCAGGCAATCTGTTAGGAGATTTTTTTTCACAGCCAGCAAACAAAGAAATAAGGATCACTGATTATCATTTACTTTTGAATCAATTTACAGAGAGTGTAAGAAAGTGTAAGGACCATATATGAAAGATTAAGATGGCGGTTGAAATATAATAAGCATCTTTAAAATATGTATGTTATGATAAGTTAAACATTTTTTGGAATTTATAGCATCGAATAGAGAGAATGACAACCAGAAATCTGAATGTTTTCCAGGACCACAGAACCAAAGCAAAGTAATTAGAGCTTGGTTGAAATTTTAGTTATGTCTAGTTAAATAAGATTTAAAACTTTCTATGAATTTTACACCAGAAGTAACATATAAAAAGTTGAAGTCTGCATTAAATCATTGACCTTATGTTGACTGCATCTACAAGGACTTGAGGATTTCCACATTGAATTGAACATGTGGACACAATTTCACATCGCCATCCCGCCAGGGTCCTGGCCTTAAGCCATTTCAATCAGGGCATCTTGGGGTCAGATCATTGTGCACTACAAAGCAGCAAGCAGACAATTAAGGCCAACTATTCATAAGAAGGGGCTTATTTATAGGGGAATGAGAGTGATGAATCTGGGAAAGGAGGTTAGCAGCAAAGGCAGTTGAGAAGCAATGGCACATATTTTAAGAGAATACTTCATGGCACGTAGCAAAGATATATTCCATTGAAGAAGGGAGTAAGCCAACCATGGTTGACCAGGGAAGTTAAGGATAGCATCAATTTGAAAGAAAAGACATACATTGTGGAAAAGATTAATGGTAAGCTAGAATATTGAGAATGTTTTAAAAACAGCAAAAGACTTCCCAAAAAATGGGACAAAATAAACTTTGAGAATAAATTTGCAAGAGTAGAAAAGTGTGACACTGGAAAAGCACAGCAGGTCAGGCAGAATCTGAACAGCTGGAGAATTGACCTTGCAGGCATAAGCCCTTCATCAGGAATGACTCTGACTTTCCAGCATCAGCAGTCCTCACTTTGTCTGATAAACTTGCAAGTAATATCAAGATGGACAGCAGGAGCATTGATGCCTTATATAAAAAGGAAGGGAGAAGCCAAACTGAACATTGACCCCATAGAGAGTGAGGCTGGAGAAATAATAGCAAGAAATTGACAAAGTTGAATAAATATTGGCATCAGTCTTCACAGTAGAAGACACTAATATCATTCCAAAATTACTAAATAATTATGGGACAAAAGAAGGAAAGGAAATAAATATAACAACTATCATGAGAGAAAAGGTACTCAAGAAACTAGCAGGGCTAAAGAGCAATAGGTCCCCGGGAGTTGTTGGGATTTATCCGAGGATGTGAATTGAAGGAGCTACAGAGCTACAGGATGCATTGGTAGTAATCTTCCATGAATTCACAAATTCTGAAGACGTCTCAGAGGAATGGAAACTGCCAATATAACATCTTCATTTAAGAAAGGGCGGTGACACAAAGCAGGTAACTATAGACCACTTATTTCAATGTCTGTTATTGGAAAATGTTACAGTCTATTATAAAGGATGTAATTACAAAGCTAGAAATGCATAATATGATCGAGCAAAGTCAGTATGGCTTCACGATGGGGAAATCATACCCAACAAATTAACTAGAATTCTTTAAGGAGGTAACGAACAGGATAGACAAGGGGGAAGTAGTCGATGTAATATATTTGGATTTTCAAGAAGTCTATGATAAGATACCACACATTAGGCTACCTAATAAAATTAGACTGCCTGGTGTTGGAGGTAGTTTATTAGCATGGATAGAGGATTGGCTAACCTATAGAAGACAAAGAATTTGGAGTAGGCAGGACTTTTAGTATGGCAATCTGTAACTATGGAGTGCCATATGGATCAGTGCTGTGGCCAGAGTTATTGACTACATATTCATGACTTGGCTGAGGTTAGTGAATGCACAATAGCCAAGTTTGCAGATGACACAAAAATAAGTGGGAAGCCAAGTGGTGAGAATGACTTAAAGAATTTACTGAGGGATGTAGATCTGTTAAACAAGTGGGCAAAAGCTTGGCAGATGGAAAATAATGAGAGGAAATGTGAAGTCATTCACTATGGCTGGAACAGTAGAGGAGTTAAGTATTATTTAAATGGAAAAAGAAAGCTACTGAACAGAGTGATTTGGCAGTCCTTATCATGAATCACAAGAAGCTGACAAATAAGTTCAGTAGGTAATAGGGAAATTAAATAGAACATTGGCCTTTATTTGAAAGAGAGTGGAGGATAAAAATACAAAGGCTTTGCTAAACTAAACAAGGCACTAGTCAGACCACAGCTGGAGTACTGTGAACAGGCTGAGGCTTTTTTCCCTTGAGCATTGGAGGCTGAGGGGTGACCTTAGAGAGGTTTAGAAAACTATGAGGTGCATGGATAGGATAAATAGACAAAGTCTTTTCCCTGGGGTCAGGGAGTCCAGAACTAGAGGGTATAGATTTAGGGTGAGAGGGGAAAGATATAAAAGCGACCTAAGAGGCAACTTTTTCACACAGAGGGTGGTACGTGTATGGAATGAGCTGCCAGAAGAAGTAGTGGAGGCTGGTACAATTGCAACATTTAAAAGACATTTAGATGGGTATATGAATAGGAAGAATTTGGAGGGATATGGGCCAGATGGGACTAGATTGGGTTGGGATATCTGGTTGGCATGGATAGATTAGACCGAAGAATGCTGTACATCTGTACATCCATGCTGTACATCTCTATGACTCTATAACAGTTTTGGGCCCCTGATCTAAGAAATGACAAATTGAAGGATCTCCAGCTTGATAGCAGGTATGGAAGGATTGTCTTATGAGAGTCTGTGTAGGTAAAACCTGTACTCATCGGAATTTAAAAGAATGAGAGTTAACCAATTGAAACACACAGGATCCTGAGAGGACTTAATAGGATAAATGCGGTAAGGTTATGGGAGAGTCTAGGACCAGAGGGCATAATTGCAGAATAAGAGACTGCACATTTAAGACTCTGATGAGGAGAAATTTCTTCTTTCAGGGGATCATGAATCTATGAAATTCTTTACTGTGGAGGGCTGTCGAGGATGGTTCATTAAGTGTATTCAAGGCTGAGACAGATAGATTTTTAATTAGTAAGGGAATAAAGGCTAATTGCGAAAAGCAGAAAATTGGAGTGACCGAATTGCATACACCTGCTTTTGCCCATGTCCCTGAATACATTTGCTCATCAAAAATCTATTGATCTCAGTTTTAAACTTACCAATCAATATTGCATCAGTTGCCATTTGCAGAAGAGTATGCATTCTGAACTTATACCACCGTTTGTGTATGGAGAGAAATGGTTCCTAATTTCTGTCCTGATAATGTAACAATTAGAAGTAATTGACGCACTTAATCCAAGATTCCTGGACTCGTGAAAATAGATTCTGTCTCCCACCCCATCAGTTAAGTTTCGGGGAATGTAAGCCCAGTTTGTATCATCTCTCCTTGCACCTTAACTCACTGAGACCAGATAACATTCTGTTAAAGCTCTGCTCCACTCATTCCAAGGCCAGTGTGTATCTCCTAAGTTATGGTGCACAGAATTGCTTGCAACATTCCAAGAATATTTTGTCACTTACCTGACTTCTGCTATCTGATATATGTGTCCTTGAAATAAAAGGGCTTCATTCCATTAGCCTTTTTGATTATTTCCTGTTTCTGTTTCTGTTGATGACTTTTAATGACCTGTGTACCTATATCCCCAAATCTGTTCGAACTTCCGCTGTTTCTTCTTTTCCAACATTTGGAAAATACTGTCTACCATACCTTTTGGATCCAGACAGATTACCAAATTGGCCTATATTGAAATTAATCTGTTATGGTTTTCCCCATTCACTTATCCATCATTATCTTTGTAATTTTACACATACATTTATATTGTTTACAATACTGCTTATCTTTCATTATCAGCAAATTTAGATTAGATTAGATTCACTACAGTGTGGATACAGGCCCTTCGGCCCAACAAGTCCATACTGATCCTCCAAAGAGCAACCCACCCAGACCCATTCCCCTACACCTAACACTATGGAAAATTTAGCATGGCCGATTCACCTGACCTGCACATCTTTGGACTGTGGAAGGAAACCGGAGCACCCGGAGGAAACCCACGCAGACACTAGGAGAATGTGCAAACTCCACACAGACAGTTGCCGGAGGATATATGATTTTCCAACTCATCACATAATAGTGATATGGCGAATAGTAAATACTCCAAAATAGGTCCTTGTGGGACCACTAATCATATCCTGCCAATTGCATTGCTTACCTTTTATTTCTATTGTCTGTCTACTCTTGCTCAGCCAACTTACCAACTAGGCCAGTAATCTGGCTTCACTTCCCTACAATTTTAATTGTACTTGGGCTTTAATTAAGTCACTTGGGAGGTCCTTCATCAAAACCTTTAGAAGTCCATATGAAGAATATCTGTGGACATGTCTTCATCTAGTATTTTTGTCATCTCTTCAAATAGTTCAGTCAGATTTATCAGACATGAAGAACCCTTTGCAAATCCTTGTGGACTCTCCTGGATAAATTCCAGTGTGTTCAATCACCTTTCTTAATTTTACACTCTAGCAGTTCTCTGACTCTGGATGTTGAGTTAACTGGTCTATAATTCCCTAGCTTCCCCTCTTAGATGTTAAAAAGAACAGCTCCTGAATTGAGGGGACTTTAGAAAATTAGTTAGGGCACCTACAATGTTCCATCAACTTGATTTAAAATCCTGTTTTTTAAACCAATGAAACTATCTGAGGACTTATCAGTCTTTAATGCCATTATTATCATGACTGATATTTTGCTCATATTAAGTTTGATAAATTCTTGTCTTTGATTTATTATTAGTTTCCTTGGAATGTCTAGTGTTCTGATCTTTTTTCCTACTGTAAATACTAATCACAGTTAATTGTTTAGCACATTCACATTTATTTTTATTTTCTTTGACATTTCATGATTCGTTTTTAAGAGGTACATATTATTCCTGACCACCTTATTTTCTAAATGTAATTTTGAATATTGTATCAATTTTGATACTGATTGCAAGTTTCTTTGCAAGCTCCTTTTTTTCAACTTTTACTATTTGTTTTGTCACCCTTTGCACTTCTTTGTATTTTTTTGCTTTTTTTCCTAAATGTGTGATGATATTTCAGTTTCAGCAAGTTTCAAAGTATAAATCTCTCTTAAAATATCCTGAGGTCTGAATTCTTAATTTATAACACTGCAGTCTTTGGTTGTGCATGGCCTAACAAGATAAGAATGGCTAATATTTGTTAATTAAGTAGAATCAATTAAGTGAGTAGTTTAATACACTTAATGAAAAGTGAAAAATTCCTATCTTCCAAGAAGGTAGGATACTTTGAATGCTGCCAGCATGTCTATAATCCATCATCTTTTGTTTCAAAAGTTTGTGTTGTCTAACTGAGACTCAAAATGATTATGCCGCAGAAGCAACAATAAAACTGTGCCAAAGAAGGATACCAACATTTATCTTTAATTCCAGTAACTCAAGGAAACAGTTCAATGTACCATTTTCATTGGCTGTGGGTGATGGCTGTCTGATGTCAATCTAATTTTTTGTAGTCCCTGCTATATAGGTCAGAGGCTAAATAAATGTCTATCTATTATTTACTTAGGCCCCAGGGGTTAACACAGCATTTTGAAAATTGATACATTTTCTTCAGATACAACTTGCAGCAATCTACATCCCCTCATCAATTACACAAACTATTATAGACAACTCCCATACACATGCAAACCTATTCCCACAGATACCAAGGCATTTAAGAACATATGTTTGAAATGATTTCCAAACAGAATGTCAGGAGAGGATATCTTTGTAAATTGCGTGTGAATGAAATAAATGTCACAAACAACATGCATGCGCAAAGAGATCAAGTGAAATATTTACCAGACACTCTTACTATTTCAGATCACAGTGATTTAACAAATGTTAAGTTCAAATGAAATTCAGTATCCACCCATATTTGGTTATTGAATGATATGTGTTGAGAATGAGCACAGTTATGGAACAGGGATTATTTTATTTGCAAGTTCAGCTCTATTCAAAGAAACATGATTACTCCAAGAGGAGTCTTTGGTTTCAGACTTTTATACCTTCAACCTTTTTTAGATTGGCTGTTAAAATAACTCCACAGAGGCCGGCATCCCATCGCCATGTCATCCACTACTTAATGTGGAAAGTCTTTGACACTGATCCAGTTCCCTCAGAGCCGGCTCTCAGAGTGAACAGGATGTCTGATACTCCTGTTCTAATTTGTCAGCCAGGCCTTCCTGATTGGACCAGATTAACAGCCCCAATCAAGGAACTCATTCAATGGAGTCCACCTGGCTGACCTCTTTAGGATCATTACAGTTGTATGTTTCTTCATAATTGTATCTTCTCTGTGGCTTCTTCACCTGCTTTCTCACTTGCCACCACACTTCCTTCTGAGTAATTTTGAACATTTTTTCCACCCTCCCCCGATACGGAAGCCTGAACTTCTTCAAATTGACCCCACTGCCAGCCAAAGCTTTCTTTAACATGGCCAGGGACATCACCTTATGACTTCTGCAAGCTCATTCCTGTTTCATAACCTGGATAAAGGCTGTGAATGCCAAATGACACCGGCACCATTGATGCATCCACAGCAGAGGCTAGTTGCACTGTGCCACCTGCATATAGTAAGATGGCAGTGCCCTTCTTGGCGTGAGCAACACACACTCCATTATGAGTATAGGTGATCCAACTTACAGATATATTTAATGACTTAAAGCAATTCGTAAACTAAAATTTATTTAAAATATTTGGTTCGTGCATCAAAAGAGGATGTCATGTCAAGTCCAAGCAGCTGATTTCAAACCTTTTGCTTCTTTCCTTAAAAGCTGACCAAGATATTTGTATATTGTGTAATTAAGACAGGTACAATTGCTTGAATTCAGAGTTCTTAGCCCCTTTAAAGACACTTAACTCATCAAGATCAGTTTCTCACAAGCAACTGTCTTCCTGTTCCCAGGTTGCCTTAACTGTTAATTGTCTCACTAGCAGAAAATCAAACTGAGCTGCTTAAAACGTGGTTAAAATAAAACCTATAAATAGTTCATTAAATCAAAAACAAAACTGCTAAGAATTTAATGTTATAAAAATCATGCAAATATTCAAAGTTTCTGTTTTTGAAATTTTAATGGTTTTTCTGAAAATTGTATAGGTTGTAGGGATTGCATTTTTCTTCAAAAGAAGATTTGTTTATGACCTATTTGCTTTTCTGAGTAGTTCCACGCATGCCATTGTTCTGCATGGCCCATTGGTTCATTATACAACTAATCCTGGAATAATGAATTTGGAAACGTCAAGTGTTAGCATGAAGTGCAAAGCAATTACAAAAGTGGATGGGAGTACAGGTTGACTTGGGAACTGTAAGGGTCCTAGGAGTGAACAGGAACAATGAGTTGGCACGTGCATTGAAATGAAAGGGACAAAGCTCATTCCTTACCTCTGTGGTAAGCACCTTTGGAACCTGATTTCAAAAAGTTCTCAAATCCAGACTGTCCTTTCTTAAGGGCTTAAAAGCCACAAGTCATCCAGAAACCGGCTTGACACAATGAAAATTATTGGGGGTCTCAGAGTTGCTGACCAGACACTGGAAGTGGCCAGGTTGGTAGAGCAGAATGGAAACTCACAACCAACACTTTTATCCCACGGCAGCTAAAATTGAGTTACTGTGATTTATTGGTGGCAATCCCAGAGCAGGGGGTCATGCCTAACACTTTTAGATAACTCTGGAGTCAGTTTTTCTTCCATACTTAATTCTTCCATATTAGATTACTGCATGCTTTATGAACTGCTTTCTCTCTGTTCTGCCACCTTGAATGTCTTATGTACATATAAACCCAAGTCTCTGCTCCTGCGTATCCTTTACCGCAATAGTTCCCAACCATTTCATTAACACAGCACACTTCAAGGAGACAAACAATACACGCCCACTTTTTGCACTTCATCTCAATTTTGCAATTTGACCATGTGTTTTTAGAATGCTCACATTTTAGAATCAAGCATTCTTCTAATTTATTAAAATAATTTTAAACAAGTGAGAAATTGTTTAAGATGAAACAATATTTGTTTTACACTGATATTCCTGACTTCTGTACCAAATTTCACAGCACGCTTGGACAGTTCTTATGACAGTTCTCAATGTGCTATGGCATCCTGATTGTAAACCACTGTTTTAGAGCTGTAATTTATCCTTCCTCTCCATGTTCTTTCTACCAAATGCATCACCTTTCAGATAAACACACTGAACTTCATCTGCAACCTATCTGCTCACTCCGTAAGCTTGTCTCTGTTTGTCTTCTAATCATCCTCCTCAAGGTTTACAATGCTTCCAAGTTTTGTATTATCTGTAAATTTTGAAATTGTCCCTGTACACTGAGGCCTGGATCATTCATAAACATTAGGAAAAGCAAATGTCCTAATGCTGAGCCCTAAGGAATTCCAATAATTACCTTCCTGCAGCCCAAAACATCCATTGACTATTACTTGCCTTCAAATGTGAAGTGCTTTTAATGGGCTCCAAAACCCGCTCCATCAGAAGAAAATGGTATACGGAAGAAATCGATTTTTATTTCCCATTTAGAATAGTTTCAGCATTCCTGACCACACAAGGGCAGAGGAAAATGCCACAGCAATGTGGAGGAAAGTTAGATTTTTCCAAAAAAAGTTAAAGTGTGGCCATTTGCACATCAAAAACATATCTTTGCAGCAAGTAAAAATTCAAGCCTGTGCCGTGAACATTAAGAGTTCATGGATCCATTTCTGTGCAGTGTTTTTTTCTTATTCAGTAACTCGTTCACTTTAAGGTCATCTTTGATGAGTGAGAAAGTTGTAGTTTTATAATACATATACTTCAAACTAAATCCAAACAGTCAACGTGGTTTGGTCAGGGAAAGTCATGTCTGATCAACTTGATTGATTTATTTTGAAGAGGTGACCAGGTGTGTAGATGAGGGCAATGCATTTGACACGGTCGACTTTGTCTTCAACAAGGCTTTTGAGAAGGCCCCACATGGGAGACATGGGAATGAAGGTAAACCAAGGAAATTTAGCAAATTGCATGTAGAATTGGCGGGAAGCAAAGGGTGAGGATCATGGGGTGCTTTTTGGTGACTGGAAGTTTGTGTTTGGTGGAATTCCATCGAGATTAGTTTTGGGGCCTTTGCTGTTTATTGTAGAAATAAATGATACAATTAATAAATGAGTTATAATTAATTGAATGTAGGAGGGTTAATCAGTAAGCTGGCTGATGATACAAAATTGGTGGGGTGGTAAGTAGCGAGGAGGACAGTCTTACATTAGGAAAGGATACAAATAGGTTTGTTAGATAGGCTGGATGGAATGGAATGCAATCTGGAAAATTACAGGGTGAAGCTCTTGTATAGGACAAACAAGGCAAGGAAATATATGTTGAACTCTGGAAGCACCTAAGGTTAGAGGGACCTTGATGTACATGTCCACTAGCCCCTTAAGAAAGCAGAACAGATAGTAAAAGTATTTAAGAAGACATATGGGGTACTTGCCTTTATTAACCAATGCACAGAGTTTAAAAGCAGGGAGGTTATGCTGGAATTGTACAACACATTGCTCAGGCCTCAACTAGAGTATTGTTCACAGTTTAAGAATCCACATTATAAGAGGCGTGTGATTGCACTGAAGAGGGTGCAAAGATTTACCAAGATGATGCCTGGGCTCGAGAGTTTCAGCTACAAAGAGACATTGGATAGAGTTGGGTTATTTTCCCTGCAACAAAGGAGACTGAGGGGGACATGACGCTTAAAATTATGAAGGATGTAGACAGAAAGGAACATTTCTTCTTGGTGGAATGATCAATGATCAGTGGACATTGATTTAAGGTAAGGAGCAGAGGTTTATAGGAGATGTGAGAAAAAATGTTGCCCACCCAGAGGCTGGTGGGAATTTGGAATGTGTTGCTTGTCGGCATGGTAAAGGCAGAAACCTCAACAGTTAAGAAGTATTTAATTGTTCCCTTGCGATGCCAAGCTAGACAAGACTATGAGCCAAGTGCTGTAAAATGGGATTAGAGTGGTAAGGTGCTCATTTTTGACTGGAACAGATTTGATGGGCCAAAGGGCCTTTTTCTGTGCTGTTGACCTCTAAGTCTCTGTGACTCGATAACGTTCATCATGCAGAGGTGATGTATCCAATGAGCAGAATCAAGAAATGTAAAAGAGGAATTTGATCATTTTAATGTAGTCTTATAAAAGTTTACTACAAGTTTAGAGCTGTAGTAGAGGTATTTGCATTATTGCCTGAGAATTTAAGGCTCTACCATTTAGATGTATGTTAAAGATCCCTGATAGTACTCAATGAAGATTGGAAAGGGGAATTTCTTCTCAAGTCATGTCCAACATTGTTCCCAGCATCCCCTAACATACCACATGCAACCAGTCCATACAATTTAATAATGTATTCCTATTTGCACAATCTACTCATGTCACATATTTCTGCATAAGAATAGTGACTACACATGAAAAGTAATTAATCGGCATTGAAGCACTCTGAAACATTCTGAGAATGGAAGATACTATGTCATTGCACCAAGAGTATTCTTTGTCATATAAAGAATATCTCAGAAAGATGAATAGCAATTAAATGTAAGATAGAATTCAGTACATTTTTTGATGGGCTAAGCTGTAAATTCTCAGGGTAGTATTCCCATTGCAAATCATAAGATTTCAGTTTATGATTAAAGTTTCTTTAGGTGTCTGCCACTTTTTTAAGCTCTATCCTGAGATTTGCTTGCTGTATCATCTTTAAGATTCTTCTTTTAATAAGTAGGCTCTTATTAATAAAATCCTATCAAGAGTCGGTTATACATGTTGAAATCAGACTTAGCCAAGGAAAATGGGCTTGGACTTGGCTAGATGAGGTGGTATTGGCAAATGTTCCAGCTCCCACATTGTAAGTCGCCAACTTTAAACATATTGGTGGTGCTTCTTTCAGTAATGTCAAATGTTGCCGACAGTCCATCTTGCTTACTGAAACTGATAGATCCATACGTATCAATAAACATTGGTACACGTAAGACATGCTTATCAGACTGAAATTAAATCTTTTCAATAGGATGCACACATTATTTTATGAGGAGATGGTATGATTGTGGTTCTCTATCCTATCTCATTGCCAACTCCTCAGTCAGCGATATAAAGTGCTGTCCAACATTCCAAGCTATTCTGAACTTTCATCTCTAAGTGTTTGAAAACTGGCTTTCATGTGCCTCGTCAAACCTGGCAACCCCCAATTATATGTTGACTTGATGACTGTAATTATATTGCTATGTCTATGACCAATTTTATCAGATATATGCAGATTGTACCATAAACTGACACTGGAGCAGCTTGTTTTACAGTTAATTAAGTCAGTTCAGCTGCAATAAATATATTATACAATAGAAATAATGATAGCAATCAATTAAGTAGAACACTTCAGCCACAACTGTTTTGCATCAGAAATCCTTATTATGTCGACATATGACATTAAAAATGAATTTCCACAAATAAGTGACTTCAGATTATGGGGTCTGACTATCATGATTACAATAATTACTGTTCCCTATTTATAGGATTGGCCCTTACCCTGTGTTATACCCTATCCAAGTGTCATTATTTAATGCATAACGTATTTCAAACCTGGACCACTTCAAAGTATCTTTCCCAAGCAATGCCTGGGACTGACAAGAAATTGGTTCTGAATGAAACTTTGCTCAAATTTTTATTTGTGGCATGATTTGTGCTTTAAGTAGTCTAGGCACTCTAACAAGTTTGTTTCAGCTCAATTTATGTTTGTTAAACTTACAGTGAAAGTAGAAATCATGACCTTAAAAAATTGACATTTTATAGCTTACCTTCATAACATTAGCTTCTGATCTATAAAAGATGACATGTTTCTTTCTTGTGTTAAAAAAATGACAACTGATCTTGTATTATTTGTATTTGACCACAGATCACCTGAACACGACTGGTCTGATGATAGAGACTATGAATTTCTAAAAGAGACAGTAATATTATATAAGAAATTAGTAAGGCTGTTTTGTTTATCCATTGATTGAAATATGGAGCTCAGGGAAATGAGTGAGATGTACATAAGTGTAGTAAAATTGACCTATCATGTTGTCAATGTACCCACAAATGATAATCTGATTGTATAACTGAACAAGATGTGAGATACATAGCCTTGATACTTTGTGAAAGTCAGGCATGAACCGATTCAAGCAGTTCATCGTACTTGTCTTAAGTACTATCTTGTGCTCCTGTGCAAACTGAGAGGCAAGCTAACACTCAAAGTACAAATATTCTCAGTATAGATAATGTCAAAATTAGACTTGGCAGCATGATGACTCAGTGGTTAGCACTGCTGCCTCACAGCGCCAGAGACCTGGGTTCAACTCCCGCCTCGGGCAACTGCCTGTGTGGAGTTTGCACATTCTCCCCGTGTCTGCATGGGTTTCCTCTGGGTGCTCCGATTTCCTCCCACAGTCCAAAAATGTGCAGGTTAGGTGAATTGGCCATGCTAAATTGCCCGTAGTGTTAGGTGAAGGGGTATATGTAGGGGAATGGGTCTGGGTGGGTTGCTCTTCAGAGGGTTGGTGTGGACTTGTTGGGCCGAAGGGCTTATTTCCACACTGTAAGTAATCTAGACACTGTTCCCATAATGCAACGGCATCAACTTCTTCAAATATATTTTACTGAGGCCATAACCTATCAGGGCATGGCTAGTGGCTCAAATGCACCTGATTCCTTTCCTTATGAAAATTTATTCCAATCTTGAGAGTCATTAAACTTGAATATGCAAGCAAAAGAACTGGCTTCTTCTTTCATAAATATTCCTTCAGTATTGTTTAGAGCCGTTGCAAAATCACACCATCAGTATGTCGAATGTTGAAGTCAAACAATACTGGCTTACAAAACAATGAAGCACATGCAGTTCATAATGCCCTCCTTAGAAAGAATAATGAATCAACAGATTTGTCTGCTGCCTGGCAAACATTCTGAAATGCCTCAATCCACACTGAAGTTGAATCCTGTCATTTATCCCCCTGTATCTTTTGCAGTCTATCAAGCTAAATTGAAAAACTTTGTTGGTAGTTTCTGTTAGGTAACAGAACCATGAAGCTTTTCCAAAAGTGGAAAGTTATAGGTGTTCAATGATAATATAGTTTGGTAAAATGAAGTGGAATGTTTTGCAGTGGTGCTGTTATCTTTTGCTATCAAAAGTGGGCTTGCTTTTGCTTTATGTTTTCCACACTGCAGTACTTTAGGATGTGCTGAATTTGATGATTAACCCAGTCCTGAATTCAATGCTTTTAATTTCAACAAGTGTGAAATAAGTATGCCAAATTTTGCTTGTAGACCTTATTACTGGAGTAAGTAATGTGATGGTACAATTGTTATCCTATTATTCTTTTCCACTGAGGTTGATCATTGTCCTTGGGGAATATGAATCCAATTTGAGTGAGATCAAAAGAGTAATGATGTTATTCATGATAATTAAAAACTCATTTTGTTTTTACCCTTTGATATTTGTGTGAAATACAGCTGTAAATGAAAGGATGTGGAATTCAAAAGCAAACACCTTATTGATATTCTAAGATCTTGACAGGAAAATTATATAGCTGACATTGCTACTACTTTATTGAATGCAATCACCACATAAAGCAAAAGACACAGTTATGAATACTGAAATTTCAAAGATCAATAATTATATTAATAAATTATATAATGCCAAATTGACTAATTAACTCAATCTTGTGTTCTCAAGAAGAGTCATACGAGACTCAAAACATTAACTCTATTTTTCTCTACAGATGCTGCCAGACCTGCTGATTTCCTCCAGCATTCTCTGTGTTTGTTTCAGATTTCCAACATCTGCAATATTATGCTTTTATTTGTGTTCTCAATCTTTGTCACAGCAACTGTACCTGCGTTTATCAATTCTGCATGATCAAACTGAAATTCAGTTCAATTTGGATACATTATTTTACAGGTGGATGGGCTTCAAAGTGTAAATATATATTTCAACCCACTCTTTCACTTGCAAATTATACATGCTACTGAGAGATATTTGCACCACTCAAGCAGGAGACAATAACCATCTCCCACAAGAAGTATCTGACCATCGCTCCTTGACATTCAATGGAATTGCTTTTGTTGAATCCCCAACTATCAAAAGCATGATGGTTGCCATTGACCAGAAGCTGAATTGGATCAGCCATCTAAATGCCATGGCCACAGTAATAACTCTGTGGTGAGTAACTCACCTCACATCTCCCCAGTGTCTACCCATGATCTACAAGGCCAAAGTCAGAGGTGTGAAAGGATAATTTCCACTTGCCTAAATAGGTACAGCTCCAATAAAACTCAAGAGGTTGAGGGTTGCTTTTTGGACTGGAGGCCTGTGACCAGCGGTATGCCACAGGGACCGGTGCTGGGTCCACTGCTACTTATCATTTATATCAATGATTTGGCTATGAACATAAGAGTAATGTTTAGTAAATTTGCAGATGACATTGAAATTGGAGCTGTATTGGACAGCCAAGAAGGTTATCTCAGAGTACAGCAGGACTTTGACCAGATGGGCCATTGGGGCGAAGAGTGGTAGATGGAGTTTAATTTAGATAAATGTGAGGTGCTGGATTTTGTTAAGGCCTATCAGGGCAGGACTTATACACTTAATGGTAAGATACTGGAGACTGTTGCCAAACAGAGACCTTGAACTGCAAGATGTAGTTCCTTGAAAGTGGAATCACAGGTAGACAAGATAGTGAAGAAGGTATTTGGTACACTTGCCCTTATTGATCAGTGCATTGAGTATAGTAGTCGGGATGAAAATGTGTTGCTGGAAAAGCGCAGCAGGTCAGGCAGCATCCAAGGAACAGGAGAATCGACGTTTCGGGCATAAGCCCTTCTTCAGGCTTCGGGCTTATGCCCGAAACGTCGATTCGCCTGTTCCTTTGATGCTGCCTGACCTGCTGCGCTTTTCCAGCAACACATTTTCAGCTCTGATCTCCAGCATCTGCAGTCACTTTCTCCTATAGTAGTCGGGATGTCATGTTGTGGCTGCGTAGGACTTTGGTTAGGTTACTTTTGGAATATTGCATTCAGTTCTGATCTCCCAGCTACAGAAAAGATATTGTGAAACTTGAAAGAGATCAGAAACGTTTTACAAGGATGTTGCCAAGGTTGGATGGTTTGAGCTATAGGGAGAGGCTGAATATGCTGGGGCTATTCTCCCTGGAGTGTCAGAGGCTGAGGTGTAACCTTTTTAGAAGTTTATAAAATCATGAGAGGCATGGATAGGGTGAACAGGCAAGGTCTTTTCCCCAGGGTAGGGGAGTCCAAAACTAAAGGGCATAGGTTTAAGATGAAAGGAGAAAAATTTAACAGGGACCTAAGGGGCAATGTTTTGACATAGAGGGTAGTGCACATCTGGAATGAACTGCCAGAGGAAGTGGTGGAGGCTGGTACAATTACAACATTTAAGAGGCATCTAGATGGGTACATGAATAGGAAGGGTTTAGAGGGATATGGGCCAAATTCTGGCAAATGGGAATAGATTAATTTAGGATATCTGGTTGGCATGGACGGATTGGACCGAAGGGTCTGTTTCCGTCCATCTCTATGACTCTAAGCTCAACAAAATCCAGGATAAAGAAGTCTGCTTGATAGATACCCCATCAATCATTATCAATATTCATTCCCTTAGCCACCCAAGCACAGTGAGATCAGTGTGTATCATCTATACAATGTGCAGCAGTAATTCATTAAGGGTCTTCTGACCTTACCTTCCATACCTCTAACCTCTATCACCTACAAATTCAAGAGCAGCAGATAAATGAAAACACAACCACTATCATGTTTCTTGCCAAGTCAAACACCTTTCTGACTGTAACTTTATAACAATGTTAACAATGTTAACAGCATTGTGGGTGTATCTACAGCTCAGGTACTGCAGCAGTTCAAGAAGACAGCTTACTTTTTGCAGGGTAATTAGGGATGGCCAGTAATGCACACATCACATGAATAATTTTTTAAAAATTCTCCATCTACTCAGGTCAAGAAATTCCACCATCTTTAAACACTTTAATATTTCAAAAAAGTGAAACTGAAGAATCCATTGGAAGGCTTAATTTTTTTTTAGCAATGCTTAATAAAAGCTCTGTAAGTTTGTTGTGTGTATAAATGGCAAAATGGTCCATTTATTTAAGGATGAATAAATAAATTTCGGGCAGTATTTTCCTCTCTCATTCAAAATTGATTATTTCAAGAGTTCATATCAAACATTATTGGTGCACAGATTTGAAACGTGAATGTACTCCTTTCCTTGCCCCAACTAGTTTTCATATTGCAGTATTTCTTTAACTGTGCCTCACAAAAGGTCAGAGTGTGTTAATGCAATGCCTGATGCACAGCTAATAGTCATTTTTAAGTTGATGCATCTGTCATACGTATCATTCCTTCTAGCATTCCACAGATAACTAACATACTGGAACAACAAACTAAACCTAAAATGTGAATGCTGGCCTCGCCAGCATTGTTTATACCCCAAGAATGTTTAAAATTACTGCAATTATAAAGTATCATGTTCTGCCTGTTATTTCATCCAGATTAAAATGAATTTTGAAGTTATGAAATATGTGAAATGATTTATTTCCTCTTCTGCCTGTCAAATTAACCCTTAAAGTCAATGGGTTGGTTAGTTTATATTCATTTATAAAAGTGACAAAGCCAATCACATAAGTGGAAAATTAACAAAAGGGTATACTGAGTAAATGTAATGTATAATTTTCTCTATATAAGCAGCATATGTTAACAGAAAGATCCTCCATTTATAATTTTGGAGTTTTCCAATAACTTGTGGTAACTTATTGTAACATATTCTCCAACATATAGAAGAGGTTCCACTGCATTGGATTTTTTTTCTGTACTCTTTCTTGGGATGTGTGTGTTGCTGGCAAAGACAGCATTTGTTGCCTATTCCCTCTTCTCCACGAACTGAGTGGTCTCATCAGCCATTTCAGAGAGCAGTTAAGAGGCAACCATATTGATTGTCTGGAGTCACATTTAGGCCAGACCAGCTAAAAATGGCATGTTTCTTTCCCTAAAGGACAATACTGAGCCAAATGGTATTTTTACAACAATCAATAATATTTGTCATGGTCACAATCACTGAGATCAGCTTTATAGCCGGGTTGTTTTCATTAACTGAATTCAAATTCAAAGCTTCTATTGCATGAGTTGAATCCATATCACCAGAACATTAGCCTGGTAATGTTTTTGTACATCTTGAGCTGTCAAACATTTAGCTTTGCATCCCATCATCTCAAATGCTCATCCGTACCAACTCATACCCTTCATGCATGCCTCATAGCCCTTGCTCGACATCATAGCAACTTAATGTCAACCCATGCTTTCCAGCCCATCACTCTATCTTGCACCCTCCATGATAACTCATGGGTAAGCCTCAGGATCCATGTTCAAATAAAATAAAATAACAGTTTCAATATCTATTATAGCCTCCCCTATGAAAAAGAAAGCTTATTACCGAAATCCCACTCAAAACGTTAAAAGCCCCTTGACTAAATCTCAGAAAGCTAAAATACAAGTTCAGTAGGTAATAGGGAATACAAGTGGAATGTTGGCCTTTGTTTCAAAGGAAATTGAGTATTAAAATAGGGAAGTCTTGCTAAGAATTTACAAAACACTAATTAGACCACACATAAAATATTGTGAAAGGTTTTGGGCCCTGTATCTAAGGAAAGGTATACTGGCAGAGGACACAGGCCAGAAAAGGTTCAATAGTGATTCCAGATATGGAGGGATTTTTGAATGAGGAGAGGTTGAACAGGTTTTTTCTGTTCTTACTGGTGTTCAGAACAATGAAAAGTGACCTATTCAAAATGTATAAGATTTTTGGAGGGCTTGACAATGTAAATGCTGAGAGGTTGTTTCCTCTTGTGAAAGAGTCCTAACCAGAGGGCGTAATCTCAGAATGAAGCGTCATCCATTTAAGCCAGAGATGAGGAAATTCTTCTCTCAAGGGTAGTGAATCTGTGGAAATCTTTAACACAGAGAGCTGTCTATGCTGGGTCATAATGTATACTCAAGGCTGAGATAAACAGTTTTTTAAATCAACAAGAGAATCAAAGGTTATAGGGAAAGTCAGTAAAGTGGAGGTAAGGATTATCATGAACTCATTGAATGAAGGACCAAACTCGATGGACTGAATGGCCTACTTCTGTTCCTACATCTTGTGGTCTCAAGGACTCAATCCCGTATTAAAACAAGCAAAACTGTATTCATAACCCTTCAAGGAGTAAGCTCAGACCGGTCCAGATCCCAAAATTTGATTATGTTCCAGTTAAGATCCAATATACTTTTGTTTAGTCGATAAATTGATTAATATTGTTAATTTGACTTTTATTGACTCATATTGACTGTTTAATTTGACTGTTCTAAAATGTACTCAAAAAGACAATTCTCTCTAAAATTCTTAAAAGTGATTTAATTTTCAGTTTCAATGTTTGAAATGCAAAATCTTGAACCAGATAGCCTTTCAATAGTATCCTTTCCACTTCCTCCCTTCTGAAGATTATTAATTCAGTTACTTTTACATATCTAATTAGATATTTAGATTTCTAAACCAGTTTTGCTGCACTTATTCTGATAAAACTTACTATGACACACTTACCGATGTGACATTAAAAACCTGGGAGGAAAATGTTTTAACACCAAATATTGTGACTCAAAGGAAAGGATTTAGGGTTGTAATTAGAATAGCAACTCCTGTTGCAGAACCAGAATCAACTCACAATAAATAGCCTCATTCCATGCAGTAAACTAAATTTTGTATCTTGCACAAACTATGCTAGCTTTTTTATAATTCAAATGCATTTTTGGAAAACGAATTATTTAAAGTAACACAAAAGCTGAAACTTTTTTATATTTCCGACATCAATAATTCAATTTTCACATTCCCTGCAAACAAATAGATTGAGTATTAACTTCTGACTGTGCAATGGAAAATTAACATTTATTGTGAAATCTGCAAGAGAATACTTTGCAAAGCATTGCAGACAGACAGAAAAAATGTAAAGGTTAAACCGATAGTAAGGAATTACAAGGACAGTAAACTATCATATCAGCAATCAATGAATGAGAAAAACAATTCCATATGTGGAAAGGACCTCGAATGTTCCAAGCTCTTGGCCTTGAGGTGTGATAAGGATAAGCAAAGTTTAGTATAAAGAGAGTATGTGAAAGTCATTAAGCACCCCTTACATGAGGCGTTTTGCCAAATGTATTGGGTCGACCCTGCAGTGCCTGAAATAAACTTTTTCTTTGCTCTTGCTAGCATTTGAGTCGAGTTGATTTAATTTCCACGACACCTGACAACAGGAACTTAATGCATAAACGGTGTAAGAAACTCTAAGGAAAGCTGTCAAATGCTTAATATTTTTGAAGAGACAATAAGTTAAACATTTAGAATAATGTTATCTATTAGGTATCTTATGCCACATATTTCTGTAATCTGCTGTTTTCTTCCAGTGCATCATAGTTGGGGCTTGCCATTTGACAATGCATGAAACCATTTTTTTAAAATGTAGGAAAACAAATTATTTCTAAAATAATTTTTACTGTACTTTTGTATTGTACAGATGAAATATTTAAAAATTGTGGCCCCATATTGGATTAAATGAATCATGGCAAGGCTTACATTATTCCCAGAGGTCGAAATGACCTTGAGTGATGAATACTTATCAATCAACCATGTAGCTTGACAGCCTGTGAACATGCCCGCCAGCCATCCCTCTGACAAGACCTAACTAATCACCCAACCTGACCTGACTATTCCCCTCTTATATCAGACCTGACCAGGGCTCCTAACTACTCACTGAACCAACTTAGAGTCATAGAGTCATTGAGATGTACAGCATGGAAACAGACCCTTCAGTCCAACCCGTCCATGCCGATCAGATATCCCAACCCAATCTAGTCCCACCTGCCAGCACCTGGCCCATATTCCTCCAAACCCCTCCTATTCATATACCCATCCAAATGCCTCTTAAATGTTGCAATTGTACCAGCCTCCACCACATCCTCTGGCAGCTCATTCCATACGCGTACCACCCTCTGTGTGAAAACGTTGCCCCTTAGGTCTCTTTTTTATCTTTCCCCTCTCACCCTAAATCTATGCCCTCTAGTTCTGGACTCCCTAATCCCAGGGAAAAGACTTTGTCTATTTATCCTATCCATGCCCCTCATAATTTTGTTAACCTCTATAAGGTCACCCCTCAGCCTCTGACGCTCCAGGGAAAACAGCCCCAGTCTGTTCAGCTTCTCCCTGTAGCTCAGATCTTCCAACCCTGGCAACATCCTTGTAAATCTTTTCTGAACCCTTTCAAGTTTCACAACATCTTTCCGATAGGAAGGAGACCAGAATTGCACACAATATTCCAACAGTGGCCTGACCAATGTCCTGTACAGCTGCAACATGACCTCCCAACTCCTATACTCAATACTCTGACCAATAAAGGAAAGCATACCAAACGCCTTCTTCACTATCCTATCTACCTGTGACTCCACTTTCAAGGAGCTATGAACCCGCACTCCAAGGTCTCTTTGTTCAGCAACACTCCCTAGGACCTTACCATTAAGTGTATAAGTCTGCTAAGATTTGCTTTCCCCAAATGCAGCACCTCACATTTATCTGAATTAAACTCCATCTGCCACTTCTCAGCCCATTGGCCCATCTGGTCCAGATCCTGTTGTAATCTGAGGTTACCCTCTTCGCTATCCACCACATCTCCAATTTTGGTGTCATCTGCAAACTTACTAACTGTACCTTTTATGTTCGCATCCAAATCATTTATGTAAATGACAAGAAGTAGAGGACCCAGCACCGACCCTAGTAACATTCCACTGGTCACAGGCATCCAGTCTGAAAAACAACCCTCCACCACCACTCTCTGTCTTCCACCTTTGAGCCAGTTCTGTATCCAAATGGCTAGTTCTCTTTGTTTACTGTGAGATCTAACTTTGCTAACCAGTCTCTCATGGGGAACCTTGTCAAACACATTACTGTAGTCCATATAGACCACATCTACTGCTCTACCCTCATCAATCCTTTTTGTTACTTATTCAAAAAAACTCAATCAAGTTTGTGAGGCATGATTTCCTACGCACAAAGCCATGTTGACTATCCCTAATCAGTCCTTGCCTTTCTAAGTACATTAACATCCTGTCCCTCAGGATTCCCTCCAACAACTTGCCCACCACCGAGGTCAGGCTCACTGGTCTCTAGTTCCCTGGCTTGTCTTTACCACCCTTCTTAAACAGTGACACCACGTTTGCCAACCTCCAGTCTTCTGGCACCTAACCTGTGACTATCGATGATACAAATATCTCAGCAAGAGGCCCAGCAATCACTTCTCTAGCTTCCCACAGAGTTCTTGGGTACACCTGATCAGGTCCTGGGGATTTATCCACTTTTAACCATTTCAAGACATCCAGCACTTCCTCCTCTGTAATCTGGACATTTTGCAAGATGACACCATCTATTTCCCTACAGTCTATATCTTCCATATCCTTTTCCACAGTAAATACTGATGCAAAATATTCATTTAGTATCTCCCCCATTTTCTGTGGCTCCACACAAAGGCTGCCTTGCTAATCTTTGAGGGGCCCTATTCTCTCCCTAGTTACCCTTTTGTCCTTAACATATTTGTAAAAACCCTTTGGATTCTCCTTAATTCTATTTGCCAAAGCTATCTCATGTCCCCATTTTGCCCTCCTGATTTCCCTCTAAAGTATGCTCCTACTTTCTTTATACTCTTCTAAGGATTCACTCGATCTATTCTGTCTATACCTGACATTTGCTTCCTTCTTTTTCTTAACCAAACCCTCAATTTTTTAGTCATCCAGCATTCCCTATACCTACCAGCCTTCCCTTTCACCCTGACAGGAATATACTTTCTCTGGATTCTTGTTATCTCATTCCTGAAGGCTTCCCATTTTCCAGCTGTCCCTTTACCTGTGAACATCTGCCTCCAATTAGCTTTCGTAAGTTCTTGCCTAATACCGTCAAAATTGGCCTTTCTCCAACTTAGAACTTCAACTTTTAGATCTGGTCTATCCTTTTCCATCACTATTTTAAAACGAATAGAATTATGGTCGCTGGCCCTAAAGTGCTCCCCCACTGACACCTCAGTCACCTGCCCTACCTTATTTCCCAAGAGTAGGTCAAGTTTTACACCTTCTCTAGTAGGTACATCCACATACTGAATCAGAAAATTGTCTTGTACACACTTAAGAAATTCCTCTCCATCTAAACCTTTAACACTATGGCAGCCCCAGTCGATGTCTGGAAAGTTAAAATCCCCTACCATAACTACTCTATTATTCTTACAGATAGCTAAGATCTTCTTACAAGTTTGTTTCTGAATTTCCCTCTGACTATTGGGGGGTCTTTAATACAATCCCAATAAGGTGATCATCCCTTTCTTATTTCTCAGTTCCACCCAAATAACTTCCCTGGATGTATTTCCGGGAATATCCTCCCTCAGCATAGGTAATGCTATCCCTTATCAAAAATACCACTCCCCCTCCTCTCTTGCCTCCCTTTCTATCCTTCCTGTAGCATTTGTATCCTGGAACATTAAGCTGCCAGTCCTGCCCATCCCTGAGCCATGTTTCTGTAATTGCTATGATATCCCAATCCCATGTTCCTAACCATGCCCTGAGTTCATCTGCCTTCCCTGTTAGGCCCCTTGCATTGAAATAAACGCAGTTTAATTTATTAGTCCTACCTTGGCCCTGCCTGCCCTGACTGTTTGACTCACGTCTGTTCTCAGCTGTACCTGTCTCAGATCGATATCTTTCCTCACTATCTCCCTGGGTCCCCCCCACCCACACCTTACTAATTTAAATCCTCCCAAGCATTTCTAGCAAATTTCCCTGCCAGTATATTAGTCCCCGTGCAATTTAGGTACAATCCGTCCTTCTTGGACAGGTCACTTCTACCCCAAAAGAGATTCCAATGATCCAAAAATGTGAATCCTTCTCCCATACACCAGCTCCTCAGCCATGCATTCATCTGCTCTATCCTCCTATTCCTGCCCTCACTAGCTCGTAGCACTGGGAGTAATCCAGATATTACTACCCTTGAGGACCTCCTTTTTAAATTTCTGCCTAACTCTCTGTAATCTCCCTTCAGAATCTCAACCTTTTCCCATCCTATGTCGTTGGATCCAAAGTGGACAATGACCTCCTGCTGGCCCCTCTCCCCTGTGAGAACATTCTGCACCCTCTCTGAGACATCCTTGTTCCTGGCACCAGGGAAACAACACACCATTCTGCTTTTTCTCTGCTGGCCACAGAAACGTCTGTCTGTACCTCTGACTACAGAATCCCCTAACATAGTTCATCTCTTGGAAGCTGACATACCCCTCATTGCATTAGAGCTAGTCTCAATACCAGAAACTTGGCTGTTTGTGCTCCGTTCCCCTTAAAATCCATCACCCCCTACATTTTCCAAAACAGCATACCTGTTTGAAATGGGTATATCCACAAAAGACCCCTGCCCTAGCTGCCTACCTCTCTTACCCTTCGGAGTTAACCCATCTATGTGACTGTATCTGAGACTTTCCCCCCTTCCTATAACTGCCATCCATCCCATACTGTTGCTGTTGCAAATTCCTCATCGCTTCTATCTGTCTCTCCAACCGATCCATTAGATCTGATTAGATTCACATCCAACAGCGTTTATGGCAGATATAATCCGCAGTAACCCTTAAACTCTCTTTAAACTCCCACATCTGACAAGAAGTACATATCACTGCAAAGGCCATTTTTGCTCCTTCACAATCTACAGACCCAGAAATAACACCGTCTTATTCCTCTCCAAACACTGCCCCAGGTTAAATTAATAGCTATGGCTTATATTTTAAGTTTAATCAAGAGACTTATCTCCAAAAACATATAATCAAGAAAGAATCAACTATTCTCACTACTGCAGCCTCTCTCTTGGACAGACTTAAAACAACAATTAACTTATCTGATTCTGTGCTGTGAACTTTGCCCAACAGTTCCTCGAAGATTAGTTGTGAATTTCACTGTTTGTTAATTTTCCCAGATGCACCCCGATGTCCAGCGATACACGAAATCAACAGCAGAGGCAGTAACTGTGCAGGTTTTCTCTCTCTCTCCTGCACTGTCCTCACCATGTGCTTCCTTTGTCTGCTCTTCTCCCTTTTAAAACTGTTGGTTTTTTTTCCAAAGTTCCAAACAATACAACAGTATATAAAACAGTAATTGCTGCTCTTGGAATTCGAGGAAATCACCTCCAACACCTAAAATACCTCAAAACAAGGAGCAGCTCTTACATTCAGAAATCTTTCCCATCCTCCATCTTGGACTATCTTCACAACATCCAACTAAGACCTCAAACCTAACTGACTACCCTGACACAACTACACACTGACCAACCTACCACATTACCCACCAACCTACTTATCCATCTTCCAAACAATCACTTACCCATCACCCATTTACCTTCCTATCCCACCTGTTGCCCCTGTTATCCATTTATTCACCTACCTATTCCACCAACCTACTTATCCATTCACTCAATTACCCATTCACTAACATTCAAATTGTACCTTTAAACTTTATATACCAGCGGCTGGTGTCTTGAAAAGGCATATCCTGTCTTCTTTCAACTCTACTCCAGACTAACTGAGTTTTCCAAGGGATGTTGTGCTGTGTATTTATGTGAGATTTGAGCTTGGACGAACTCAAAGGATCCACATTGAGCCACAGGAGCCAGAAAGCACAGCAGAAATCTGACTATCATTGCTGCTCATCAGATTTTTAGCCTTTTAAAGTTACGTTGGCAACAAGTATGCAGGCACTTCTGTGTGACAGAAATCACAGTGTGCTGACTGCTGGCAAGGATTGAAGGCTTCCATCAAGATCCTTTGGTAAAAAGGGGCAACATCTCCCCATGTCTGCGTGGGCTTCCTCCAGGTGCTCCAAATTCCTCCCATGGTTCAAAGATGTGCAGGTTAGGTGGATTCTCCATTCTAAATTGCCTATGGAGTCCAGGCATGTGCAGTCTCGGTGGATTAGCCAGGGGAAATGCAGGGATACAGCATTTCCCCTGGGTCTTGGTGGGTCTTGGTGAGATGTTGTTTGGATAGTCAGTATAGGTTTGATGGGCTGAATAGCCTGCTTCCACACTGACGAGTCTCTATGATTCTGTCTAGATGCCAACTTCTTTAAGAAACTGAATTGTAGCTCAACCTGGTAATAGCCACAGATTTCAACTGCGGTACAAGGTAACATGTTTGTATATGTTATCAGCTGATATGCAAATAACTAAGGAAAATTCACACAGGTTTCTCTTTTGTATAAATACTGTGATGAAAGGTGTAAGATATGATATTTTGGGATTTCAATTGTAAAATAGAGGCAGATGGATGTAGGTCGGTAAAATGAAAGTAGCAGGTCAGAAAGTCATTTGGACAGCGAGCTCAGTGCATCAGTTCCAAAATGCAGAAGGAACTCCAACACTGTTCATGGATTAAAGTTTATATTACAACAGGCAGAGTAAACTTATCAAGGCTATTGGTTTAGTTTTGACTCCAAAACAGAAGTTTCAAGGTTGCAGTGCAGCAGAATCATGTTTTCAGTTTGGGGAGCAAGTCACCGCAGCAGAAATAATTTCTAGGCTGTGGTATTTCAAAAGCTGGGAGAGCTTGCATAGAATTCCTCAAGTTGTCAGAACTGAGCAACGTTAGAGGATCAGAATTGTGAAGGCTTCATGCCAGCAGACTCATAAAGGAATTGTAAAATTGTTTCCACAGTCAAAAGGAAAGAAACTGGGATGATTCTATTAAGTAAAAATTTAAAACACTGGGATTGAGTATCTGTAGAAGGGTAATGGGTAATGTTAGAAAATAAACTAAAAATTCGTTTAGATGTTTATTTACAATCTTTCCAATTTCTTCAGTGTATCTCGTAAGAGATCATAATAAGAAGATAATATGAAATGAGAAAACATAAATACTACATTAAAATCAAGAGAAAGTAGAAGGAAACAGAAAACCAAAGGACTGTGGATGCTGCAAATCAGAAACAAACACAGATATTGCTGGGAAAACTCAGCAGATCTGGTAACATCTGTGGAGAGAAAGCAGACTTAACATTTTAGGCCCAGCAATCCTTCTTCACTGGAGTTGTTTGCAGCCTTAGAAGAAATGAAACTTACTGGTGCATCTGAAAAAAATTGTGTTTTTGGGGATATTGAATCCAGACAAAGCAGTGCCACTTTTGTGTGTTTAGAACATTTTTTGCTCGGAGATGGTGTTTTGATTAACAGTTATTGTAGATTCAGCATAGCAAAAATAATCCTATTTGTCAGGTTGGAGTTTAACACTGACTATGTAAAGACGGTGACAGAGAGATGCAAGGAAACCTCCAATGCGAGCTGCATCAATCTCTCTAGTTTTTGTATAAAGTTGCTCCCTTCTTATTTCTGTTCAAAGGGCAGAGAAACTACATTTCAAGGCACTGAAAGAAATAATTCCAAAACCCAAAGATGTAAAGAAAGAGCCTGTAAAAAGTCAACTTCAGGTGAAATTCTTGTCCTTTGTCAGTTCAGGAATAGAAAGGAACTTGGACTGTCCTTAAAACTTGAGAGCAATAGGTAAATCAACTGGGAGCACTAACGTTTGGATGTAGATTGCTGTTACAATCACTTCTTGGACCGTGATAATTCAATGGCTTCTGATAATGTGTGTACCGTTAGCTGGCTGAACATACTAACAATACTACAAGCCAAAGGAAATCATTTCAAGTATAAAACATGGATTTACAAGTTTTAAGCTTTGCAGTTTAACTGTTACACTAAACATGCTTGGCTAAATTTAATCCATCATGCAGTCACCAATATGTTCATTCTTTGCAGGAAGTTACAGGAAGCAAACTTCTCCATTCCATTAATTCTAGTTAAATAGTAATAAGAAATAATAGACTCATCAGATTTAATTTGACCTCTGAAACTTGAAACTTAATTTACATTATCTTGACATCAACAACATGCATTAAATGGGTATGGTTGGTTCATTGTTTGTTGATTTACCCTTTACGCAAGAGAAATATAGTTTCCAGCAATGGCTTTCAATAACTTAAAACAAAAGTTATGAATTGAATCAAAGTACAACACCTACATAATATAGAATGCAATTCTGAATTATTATGTGTAGATTAAATACAGAACAAAAGCTAACTGAAGTCAACCTCATGTAGGGATTTTGACGCTGCCAGTTATAATCAGGGTTAAGTTTAACATCTCATCAGATTGAAAAATAACAAATGTAATTCCTCATTCAAGAAAGATTCTGGAAACAGGAAACAATTTGCCAATTAGTTTAATATCTGTCATTGGGAAAATACAGAATCTACTATTAGGAAGGTTCTGGACGAACACTTAGCAAATCTCAGTGATGGCTTCATGAAAGGGAAATCATGTTTGACAAATTTATTGGTGCTCTCTGACAAAGTTAAGATGTTTCTTTTTACAAAAGGAAAAGATTTAAAAAAGAACTAAGTTGTATCAAAGGCTGCAATATTAAAAAAAAAAGCTCATGGTATTGGGGGGACAACATGTTATTATGGTGAAGGATTGGTTAACTAATTGGAAACAGAAAGTAGGTACAAATGGGTCATTTCAGCTTGGCAAAATGTTACAAGTGGAAAACCACAGGCATCATTGCAGGTACTTCAATTATTTACAATTTATGTCAATTACTTGGTTAAAGGGACCAAATGCATGTTTGAACAAAGAACAAAGAATATTACAGAGCAGGAACAGGCCCTTCGGCCCTCCAAGCCTGTTCTGGTCCATATCCTCTATCTAAATCTGCCATTTTTTTAAGGATTTGTATCCCTTTGCTCCCTGCCCATTCATGTAGCTGTCTGGATATATCTTAAATAATGCTATTGTTCCTGCCCCCACCATCTCCGCTGGCAACGCATTCCAGGCACCCACTACCTTTTGCGTAAAGAACTTTCCACATATCTGTCCCCTTAACTTTGCCCCTGTCACTTTGAACTCGTGACCCCTAGTAATTGAGTTCTCCACCCTGGGAAAAGGTTTCTTGCTATCCACCCTGTCTACACCTCTCATGATTTTGTAGGCCTCGATCAGGTTCCCCCCTCAGCCTTCTTCTTTCCAATGAAAATAACCCTAATCTACTCAACCTCTTCTCATAGGTAGCACCCTCCATACCAGGCAACATCCTGGTGAACCTCCTCTGTACCCTCTCCAAACATCCACATCCTTTTGGTAATGTGGCGACCAGAATTGTACATAGTATTCCAAATGTGGCCGAGCCAAAGTCTTATACAACTGTAACAACCTGCCAACACTTGTACTCAGTACTCCCTCTGCTGAAAGAAAGCATGCCGCATGCCTTCTTTTTTTATGTATATATTTAGTGAAAAAATGTTTCACTCTTATTAAAAAAAACAGAAATACTGGAGAAGTACAAAAGTAAAGAAAAGTAGAAATAATATAATTGTATTATATTACAGTAGCATTGACACTAAACTGCCTTCTATTATTTAAGATAACCCAACTTAGCATAAACTCAAATTTTAAAAAAATTCAATTAAATAAAATTACCGGCATCAAGGTTCCTGTCCACGGGAGCAAGTTATTATACCCATATTTACTAGGCCTTCCACCCCCTGCCCCCCCACACACACACCCATCACCCCCCATCCACCCAGCATACCTGGACCACCATACACTGCCCTTGTGGCTGTCTAAAGACCCTAATCAGTGTCATCAACCAACCCATGTCTATGTAATTTAGAAAGGCTGCCATGTCTTATAAAATTGTTCCATTCTGTGGCACATACAATTATCAGGTAATCCTCAGAGACAAGCTCCATCCTGCAAAACCTGGGGGCTTTTTTGATATCCAATTCATTAGGATGTTCTTCCTCGCACAGTGTGTAAGAATATTGAATAACCTCTTCCTGTGTTCACCCAAAGTGGGAAGACTCTGTAGTCCCCATAGGAGGGACACCAGATCCTCCCTACCTTTCATTTCCAGGATCCTCTCCAGCTCATTCACAATGGCCGCCTCAGTATCTGTGGATCTTGCAATAGGACCAAAAACAATGTGTAAGAGTGCCAATACTGTTTTGACATTTGGGACATTTCTCGGAAGATTCTTTCTTAAACTTTGCTAACCTCTCTGGCGCCGTATGGGCCCTGTGGAGGATCTTCAATTGCATTGCTTGTGTCTTATTGCATATTGAAATTTCCTTTACATTGCCCCACATATCCTCCCATGCTTCTGATGAGATTTCATCTCCCAACTCTTGGGTAGTCCCTCCCATCGCTGCAAGTTCTGCGTTATTCTCTCAAACAGCTGCACAATGTTAGCTCTATACAGCTGCCACAAGTAAGGAGTAATAAAAATTCCCAGATAGAGAAACCTTTCTGTGACCATCTAAAAGGGAATTCCATTCCATCCTCCAGCTTCGGTACTTCCACCAATTCCCCCCATGGAAATGACTTCCAATTTTGTGAAATTTATCCTGTATCCCAAAAAGTTGCCAAATAATTTCGTTTTTTGTATTAGCTGGGTATTGACTTTTCAGGGTTAGCCACAAATAGAAGGACATCGTCCGCATAGAGATTGATTTTGTGTTCCCCAACTCCCACCTTTGGTGCCATTATTTCTGGGTTCTTTCAGATATCCTCCACCAGTGGTTCAACTACCAAGGTAAACTGCCCCGTCCCACACCAAAATTGCTCGATTTAACTCCATTTGTAATAACCGCCGCCTTGGGGCCTTTATATAACACTGCCACCCACATGGTAAAGGCCCCTCCCAGACCAAAACAATCTAGAACAGCAAAGAGATATTATTATTCCACCCAATAAATGCCTTTTCTGCATCCAGGGAGATCACCAAACCCAGAATCATTCTCTGCTGACTCATTCACACAATATTCAATACCTGTCTGATATTGTTGGGGGAGATGTGGCCCTTGATAAAACCCGTCTGGTCCTCTTTTATAATAATAGGCAGCACGTTCTCCAGTCTCAGAGCCAACACCTTTGATAGGATTTTAAAATCCACATTCAGCAACAAGAAGGGTCTATATGATGCACAATCCATGGGGTCTTTCCCTTTCTTTAAAATAAGGGAGATATTAGCCTCCCTAAGACAGGGTGGAAAACAGTCCTGGCTATACGAATGACTATATATCTCCAGCAGTGGTTCAGCTGACGTATGTATGAACCCCTTGTAAAATTCACTCGGGAACCAGTCTGGACCGGGTGCCTTACCACTTTGGAGCTGCCTTACCGCCTTTTGCACCTCCTGTACTGTCAGAGGTGCAGTTAAAAGGGAGGCCTGGTCTGCATTTATACCGGGGAGGTCCAAGTTTTCAAAAAAGATTCCATTCTCGCTTCTCTATCTTCTCCGACCGGTATAACTCTGCATAGAATTCCCGGAATCCTGTATTGATCTTCCTCAGTTCATGAGTGCTATTGCCAGTTCTCTCCTTGATAGACACAATTGACTGTGGAGTACTTTTCTTGCTAGCCAGGTAGGCCAGGTATCTATCTGGCTTATCCCCATATTCAAACAGCCTTTGCCTTGCAAAGAAGACCCCTCTCTTTGCCACTTGTGTGAGCGCTGAGTCCAGAGCAGCCTGGAGAGCCGTAACCTATTGTAATTTGACCACAGATGGTCTGGTATAATATACCGATTCGGCTGCCTTCAGCCGGGCCTCAAGCTTCCGCTGCTGCTCTCCTCTCTGCCTCCTTCTCGTTGTCGAGTATGAAATAATTATACCCCTTAAGAATGCTCTCATGGTCTCCCAGAATACTGATGGGCTACTGGCTGTACCCCGATTGATGTCCCAAATAGCCTTGAAATCCCTGGTGATATACTGTACAAAGTTGCCATCCTTTAACAGAAACGGATCCTTGTGCTACTGCCGTGTGCCTACTCCACAACCTTTGTTCTTAACACCTAACTATACTGCCACATGGTCCAAAATAGTTATGCTCCCAATCCTGCAGGCCAACACTAAGTGCAAAACACACCGACAGAACAAAGAACATATCAATTCTTGTGTGGTACTTGTGTGGGTTGGAGTAAAAGGTAATGTCCCTCCCATTCAGGTGGATGCACCTCCACACATCCACTAGCCCCAGCTCCTCACAAAAGTTCACTAACTGTCTAGACTGTCGAGGTATACCCGACAGCCCTCTTGGCATCCTGTCTACCCCAGGGACCATGAGACAATTAAAGTCTCCTCCTATAATCATACAGTGTACCCTCAAGAGCATTAATTTAAAGACTGCATCAACTAAAGATTTGAGAGGGTGCACCAGGGGACAGTAAATGTTCAGGGTGCCATACTCTTCTCCATGTATCAGTGCCTTAAGAATGATGAACTGTCCATATTCATCCTTGATTTGATCTGTCACCCAAAATGGGAGGTTCTTTCATACCAGTATGACCATTCCACTGTGTTTGGAGTTAAAGGAGGAAAAGAACACCCTATTGTATCCCCCCTGCTGTAACTTCAGATGTTCCCCATCAGTCAAATGTGTCTCTTGCAACAGTCTGATGTCAACCCTTTCCTTCCTAAAATTTGATTGCACCTTTTTCCTTTTAATGGGGGAGTGGCTCCCCTTTATATTCCAGGTGCACAACCTGAACAGATCGCTAGCCATGACAGCACACCACAGCCTGCAGTCCCCTGAGAGGAAGAAGCCCATTCAATGTGCGATGAGTGGAGAAAAAGTAAATTTTATCAAATCTAAAGACTATTCCTACAAACACTACCAAAACTACAAAAATTAAAAAATTAACCTCTACTCCTAACCTGAACAAATAAATACAAAAACCCAAATCTCCAGAGCTCTCCCCCCTTGCCCATAGGGGGCATTCACTCCCAACCTCACAACCATCTGAGCACCTTCCAGTTAAGGCTGTGCTACAAATCTAAGCAATGGGAAAGAAAAACACTTTATTTACACTCCTATAAGTTAACAATGGACACCCACCATTCCCCCTCCTCATCTCAACCCTACGCATCTTTACATCAAAGGAGTAACCACCCCTCACCCAACAAAACAGAACAATAGAATAACTAATAATCACCAAACAGATATAATATAAAACGTACCGGATTTTATACCAAAGCAATACCAAGCCTCTAAGGCCCGAGACCCCAAAAGGAAAAAGAACAAAGAGAGGGAAGATAAAAAAGATTATATTATGGTATAATCCGCATGCATCTTTTCCTCTTTCCCCCAATGCCAAAGTCTATTATTTCAGCGAGGTCAAAAATTCTTTCACTTTTTCCACCTCGTCAAAGTCATAGACAGATCCCCCATAATTTATACGTAGCACTGCTGGGTACCTCAGAGAATATTGCATGTGTAAATATCTTAATCTTTTCTTTACATCATCAAACGTCTACCGTTTCTTAATTACAACCCCAGAAAAGTCATGAAGAAACATTATCTTAGAACCTTTATAAGCCAAAGCCTATGGATCTTCTCCCAGTCTTCTGGCTGTTTCTATTATTAATTGCTTTTCCTTATAATGCTGGAGTCGCACTAGAACAGGGTCGGGACGCTGAGCTGGCCTGGACCGGTGCATCACGATCTAGTAGGCCTGCTCCGCGCTCACCTGGCCCGATCTCCAGCCCCAGCAGCTCCAGAAGCCACCTCTCAAGGAAATCAGCAGAGTTTTCACCTTTTTCACGCTCCAGGATACCGAAGATCGTAGATTGTTTTTCTCCGACCTCGATTTTCAAGGTCATTTATTTGTTCCTGCAGGCCCGAACCTGACCTTCCAAGAATTGGACCCGCTTCTCGGAGCTCTTCGTTACGGCCTCCAAGGCCGCAATCCTCTGCTCCACCACTTCTATGCGTTGATCCAAAGCCCGAATCGCCTGCTTATGCTTTGGCAGCATGGCAGTAATTGATTCCAGCGCTCCCTTGATTTTTTCATGGAGCTTTGCAAACTCCGTAAGTAAATGCTCCACTGAACGTAAGGGCGCCAAGCTAATGGCTGCTGGTGTGCCCAACATGGTCGGGGAGTGCCCTGCCTACTGCATTCCCTTTGCTCCCTTTCCCTTGGATGTCTTCATTTCAGCTTCAGACCTGTCAAATCTCAATTTAAAAGGGCTGTAGGTGTTCTACCTACTTTACATTACAAACCTCAGGGGTGGCTAGTGGTGGTGGGGGGGTGGGGAAGATAGGAGCCCACCTTGCCTGGAGCAGGCTGTTCAGACTGCCTCCATCTTGAATCTCACCATATGCCTTCTTGACCACTCTACCGACCTGCGTTTTCACCTTCAGAAAACAATGGACCTGACACCCAGATCTCTCTGTACTTCAATTTTCCCCAGGACCTTCTGTTTACTGTATAGTTTGATCTGGAATTGCATCTTCCAAAATGCATCACCTGATTGAACTCCATCTGCCATTTCTCTCCAACTCTCCAATCAATCATTCTTCTGCTGTATACTCTGACAGTCCCCTTCACTTTTTGTTACTCCACCAATCTTCGTGTCATCTGAAAACTTGCTAATGAGGCAACCTACACTTTCTTCCAAATCATTTATGTATATCACAAACAATAGTGGTCCCAGCACGGATCCCTGTGGGACACCACTAGTCACAGGTTTCCATTTTGAGAAGCTCCCTTCCACTACTACTCTCTGTCTCCTGTTGCCCAACCAGTTCTCCATCCATCTAGTTAGAACATCCTGGACCCCATGCGACTTCATCGTCTTCATCAGCCAACCATGGGGAATCTTATCAAATGCCTGACTAAAGTCCATGTATATGACATCTACAGCCCCTCCCTCATTAATCAACTTTGTCACTTCTTCTAAGAATTCCATTAAGTTTGTAAGACATGACCTTCCCTGCAGAAAACCATGCTGCCCCTCACAGCTAAGCCCATTTTCTTCCAACTGGGTATATATCATATCCTTTAGTACCTTCTCCAGCAGCTTCCCTACCATTGACGTCAGGCTCACAGGTCTGTAATTAGCTGATTATCCCTGCTACCCTTCTTAAACAAGACGACAACATTAGCAATTCTCCAGTCATCTGGGATCTCCCCCGTTTTCAAGGATGCTGCAAAGATATCGCTTCCCTTAGTAACCTGGGATAGATCCCATCTGGACCACGGGACTTGTCCATCTTAATACCTTTTAGAATACACAACACTCACTCCCTCCTTATGCCTACATGACCTAGAGTAATCAAAGATCTATCCCTAACCTCAACATCTGCCATGTTCCTCTCCTCAGTGAATACCGATACAAAGTACTCATTAAGAATCTCACCCATTTTCACTGACTCCACGCAAAGCTTTCCTCTATTGTCCTTGAGCAGGCCAACCCTTTCCCTCGTTACCCTCTTGCTCCTTATATATGAATAAAAGGCTTTGGGGTTTTCCTTAACCCTTCTCACTAAGGATATCTCATGACCCCTTTTAGCGCTCATAATTCCTTGTTTCAGATTGGTCCTACATTCCTGACATTCTGATGTGTGGGGTTGAGATGAGGAGGAGGAGGGGTGGGTGTCCATTGTTAAATTGTAGGAGTGTAAATAATATGTTTTTTCCCATTGCTTTGGGCACAGCCTTAACTAGAAGATGCTAGGGTGGTTGTGAGGTTGGGAGTGAATGCCCCCTATGGGCAAGTGGGGAGAGCTCTGGAGATTTGTGTTTTTGTTGGGTTTTTTGTCGCCTAGACCTTATGTACATATCCTTTTTCCTCTTAGCTAGTTTCACAGTTTCACCTGTCATCCATGATTCCCTAATCTTGCCATTTCTAACCTTAATTTTCACAGGAACATATCTCTCCTGAACTCTAAATCAACCTCTCTTTAAAGGCCTCCCACATACCAAATGTAGATTTCCCTTCAAAAAGCTGCTCCCAATCTACATTCCCCAGCTCCTGCTGAATTTTGCTATAGTTGGCCTTCCCACAATTTAGCATTCTTCCTTTAGGACCACTCTCGTCTTTGTTTATGAGTATTCTATAACTTATAGAATTGTGATCACTATTCCCAAAGTAATCCCCTACTGAAACTTCACCCTCCTAGACGGGCTCATTTCCTAACACCAGGTGCAGTATGGCCCCTTCCTCAGGTGAATTACTTACATACTGCTCTAGAAAACCCTCCTGGATGCTTCTTACAAATTCTGCTCCATTTGGACCTCTAACACTAAGCGAATACCAGTCAATGTTGGGAAAATTAAAAACTCCTGTTTCTTGTACATCTTTCTGTGATCTCTCTACATATTTGTACCTCTATCTCATGCTCACTCTTGGGAGGCCTGTAATACAGCCTCAACATTGCTACCACACCCTTCCTGTATATGAACTCTACCCATATTGCCTCACTGCTTGAGTCCTACATAATACCCTCCTTCGACACAGCTGGGATACCTTCTTTGACCAGTCACACAACTCCTCCATGCCTTTTACCTCCCTCTCTATCCCACCTGAAGCATCAATATCCTGGGATATTTAGTTGCCAATCATGCCCTTCCCTCAACCAAGTCCCAGTAACACCAATAACAGCATACTCCCAGGTACTAATCCAAGCCCTAAGTTCATCTGCCTTACCTACTATTCTTCTTGCATTAAAACAAATGCATCTCAGACCACCAGTCCCTCTGCGTTCATCCTCTGCTTCCTGCCTACTCTTCCCCTTAGTCATGCTGACTTCATTATCTAGTTCCTTCCAGGCTTTAGTTACTACCTCCTTCCTGTTCACTAGCCTTCTCATTTGATTCCCATCCCCCGCCACATTAGTTTAAACCCTCCCCAAAAGCGTTAGCAAAAGCACCTCAAAGGACATTGGTTCCTGTCCGGTCCAGGTGTAGACCATTCAATTTATAATAGTCCGACCTCTCCCAGAACCAGTCCCAATGTCCCAAATATCTGAACCCCTCCTTCCTGCACCATCGTTCAAGCCATGCATGCATCCTGAATATTCTATCATTCCTACTCTGACTAGCACATGGCACAGGTAGCAATCCTGAGATTACTACCTCTGAAGTCCTACATTTTAATTTGGTTCCTAACTCCCTAAATTCTTTGTGTAGGACCTCATCCCTACATGCACCACAACAACTGGCTGTTTGCTAATAAATACGGAACAATAAATACGGAAGCAAGTTGTGAAGACGGTGAAAAATCTAAGAAGAATATTGTTAAATTAAATGAGTGCAAAAATTTAGCAACTCGTGTATAATATGGGAAAATGTAAACTTACCTACTTTGGCAGGAAGAATAGAAAAACAGCATATTATTTAGAAGAAACAAGTGGCAGAACCCTGATGAGGAACTTGGGTGTCCATGTTCATTAATCACAAAATGTTGCTTTGCAGGTACAGCAAATGATTAGAAAGGCTGTTGGATTGCTGCCATTTATTGCAAGTGGAATGGAATATAAACTCAATAATGTTTGGCTACAGTTGTACAGATTGCTCATAAGACTATTCAGGAGTACTGTGCATAATTTTAGCCTCCTTTTTTTCACAAAATGATGCAAAAATACACTGAAAGAAATTTAAAGATTTACCCTACAGTGAGCATGAAATTTGGCAAGGTAGAAGCTTCACGCCGAATTAATATCAAAATTGAGGTAAACATCTAGCTGAGGAGTCTGAACTGATTTTTATTCTTTAATTGGCTCAGGCATCCTCTATCATGGTGACATTTCGCTCTCCCTGTTTGCCATCAATCAATTTTCACAGCTCAAGGTTTCTGGTAGTTTATCTACTAGAAATAAGGAAGTTGAGAATACCTGTGGTGTTGAGGTCAAAGAGATATCCAGGTGTCCTTGAAAAGCATATTTTCTGACTTCTGTGAGCAGCACCTTATGAGGTTGCAGAGAAGGCTTGGCAATGTTTGAGTTTGCATTGCATACTCATCTATCAGTGAGAATGGTTTGAGTAACTACCCAAGAATACTTATTTGCAAATACAATATTTGCTCCTGGCTAACATAGTCCTATTTCCTTCTCTAGTATTATCCAACACTCTCACTTCTCTATGCACCTCTTAGTCCTCTTTTCTACTTCTATATACTGATGACTATGCCCCTGTTAATTTAGTTTAAATTCTCCTTGACCACGCCAATGAACCTTCCTGGGAGGACACTATGCCTTGCCTTATTAAGGTGCAATCCATCCATTTTGAATAGCTAGATTTTAGATTGACTTGACCATGTTTAGATTCAATTCACTGTAATAACTAGTAATGTCAAAGAAGACATTTTAGGAGTATAATGTGGCTGAAGAAATCATTCCATTACCTACCCATAACTGATCCCAATGAAGTCCTCTCTCATGCACCATGCTTCCAGCCTTGCCATTGATAATCTAAATCTTCCTATTTCTCCTCTTCCTGTCATATGGCGGAGAGGAGATTGCATAATTTACAATCTTTGAGAACCTACCTTTTTAACATTCTCCTTTGCTGTATAAGGGCAAGTGAATCTCAAGGACTTAACACCTCTGTACCCCTGAATTTTGACTGGTGCTGGTGTAACCAAAGAGGTCTGAATGATTGGGCCTTTACTGTAACAGGAAATAGGTGTTGTAATTATTACATTTGTATGTGAATTGCAATTTCTCCTTTTCAACATCATGAAATGAATATGGATTACATGAATGCTGGTTTTGTAAATGTTTATTAATTTGCAATCTTCCCAAAAAGGTAAAATAATCCATTACAACACAAAGTCCATTTCAGATTGAATCTGATACTCAATGCTTATTTTAACAATCTTTTTGTAATCGTTCCAGAAATTGGAAACATTGACCAGGAGGTACAAAAATATAACACTCCAGGCTTTGTCGGCTGCCTGTCACGAGTTCAGTTCAACGATATTGCACCACTCAAGGCTGCATTGAGACCCAGCACCTCTTCTCTGGTCAGTGTCCAAGGAGAATTTGTTGAATCAAATTGTGGAGCATCCCCTTTAACCATTTCACCAATGCCAGCTGCAACAGATCCATGGCATTTTGGCTCAGGTATGTAGTAGTACCTGAAATAAAAGCTCTTGATTATTTCACTTTAAAGTTTCATGTTAATCTTATAATATACAGAAGTGTTGGTTTGACTTTATTGCCTGGACAGTGAGAAGAATTGAGGCCAAAGATCACTCATCCATTTCAGTTCGCCAGGATTTTCCATGCATTTATTGGAAAGCTGCATAGTTGAAATTCTACTGTCAAATTGTAATAAATTGCTCCCCAAGTACCATGTAAATTAAATTTATAACGGAGCATATTTATGAATTTGACACCAATCTCAAATAGCAGTCACAATGTGTGACCACCTACATGATTCAGAAGTGTATGTTTCTCAATATGCACAATATAACCAAATCTTTTAAAACTTATATGTGGGTATATTATAACATAAATAGTGAAAAGCAGAGGTTTGAAGAAGTAATTAACCACACAGCTATAAGGTTAGAAGAGTGGCAGTCATTGCTTTAAATGTTTGGTCATTCACAATTTCTATCTAAATAAAATCAAATTCCAAAATTCATTTTAGAGTAACAACACCAATATTTGCAGATTTGTTTGGCTCTTTATGACACTTAAATGTAGTGCTGCTAAAAAGTGGTATACATTGCCCTTACCCTATTTCCCATGTCAAATATTAGCAGCATTTCAAGCAATGATTACTCAACTATCACCCAAATAGCTTCTGATCAAAATTGTGACATTTTAAAGACATTGCTACATCCCTGAAAACAAATCAAAAGCACACCTGCAGCTGAGCGGATTAGTTTTGGAGTGATACAAAACTCCATAAATTCCAAACTTAACTAGCCACCAGGAGATGTATAACAATGATGTGGAACTTGAAAATGAACATTTTATTTTTAAGGGAATCCATTGTCTAATTAGTATGCACAATTCATGACATTACAGCTGTCAGCTAAAGACCTCCTTCACTGGTGACATTATTCTAAAGACATTTTAAGAACTAGGCTGACAGATGGTCCAAATTTGGATTTCTTTTATTCATTTGTGGAACGTGGACATTGCTGCCTGGCCAGCATGTATTGTTCATCCCTAGTTGCCCTTGAGAAGTTGCTGGTGAGCTGTCTTCTTGAGCTGCTTAGTACACATGTTATAGGTGGACCCACAATGTTTTGATGGAGGGAATTCCAGGACTTTGACCCAGTGGTAGCAAAGGAATGGCGATATGTTTCCAAGTCAGAATGATGAGTAGCCCAGAGAGGAATTTGCAAGTAATGGCGTTCCCATATATAGCTGTCCTATTCCTTTTAGATGGAAGCAGTCGTGTATTTGGAAACAGCTATCTAACGAACCTTGGTGAATTTCTGAAGTACATCTTGTGTTAATAGTACACATTGGTTCAACTGGGCATCAGTGGTGGAGGGATTGAATGCCTGTGGATATAGTGTCAATCAAGCAACTGCTTTTTCCTGGATGGTGTCAAGATTCTTGGGTGCTGCACTCATCCAGGGAATGGGGAGTATTCCATCCCATTTCTGACTTGTGCCTTGTAGATGGTGAGCAGATTTGGGGGAGTCAGAAGGTGAATTACTCAATGCAGTCTTCCTAGCTTCTGGCCTGCTCTTCCAGCCACTGTGTTTATGTGGCAAAACCAATTGAGTTTCTGGTCAATGGTAACTTCCATAATGTTTATAGTGGGGATTCAGTGATGGTGACTCCATTGAATGTCAAGGACCTGTAGTTAGATTGACTGTTATTGGAGATGGTGATTGTCTAGCACTTGTCAGTCCAATCCTGGATATTGTCTAGATCTTGTTGCATTTAAACATGGACTGCTTCAGTGTCTGAGAAGTTGCAAATGAGGCTGAACATTGTGTAATCATTGATAACATCCCCACTTCTGACGTTATGATGGAGGAAAGATCATTGATGAAATAGTTGTAGATGGTTGGGCCTAGGACAGTACCCTGAAGCACTCCTGTAGAGGTGTCGTGAGCTGAGATGATTGACCTCCAACAGCCACAAACATCTTCCTATGTGCCAGGTATAACTCGCACAAGCAGAGAGTTTTCCCCTGACACACGTTGATTCCAGTTTCACTAGTGTTCTTTGATGCCACTCTCAGTCGAATACAGCCTTGATGTCAAGGGCTATCACTCTCAACCTCACCTCTGGAATTTAGATCTTTTGTCCACGTTTGAACCAAGGCTGTAATGAGATCAGGAGCTGAGTGGCCCTGGCAGAATCCAAACTGGGCGACACTGAGCAGGTTGTTGCTGTACAGGTATTGGAATGTCATTACGGCCTATAGCCTTTACAGTATCCAATGCCTCCAACCAATTCTTGATTTAACTGGGAGTGAATTGAACTGGCTGAAGACTGGTGTCAGTGATGCCAGGGACCACTGGAAGAAGCCAAGATGGATCATCCAAGATTGCTGTGAATGCTTCAGCTTTATCTTTTGCACTGACGTTTTGGGCTCTTCCACCATGCATATTGGGGATGTTTGTGGTAGATCACTATTCGCAACTGGATGTGGCAGAACTGCAGAGATTAGAACTCATCTGTCGGTTATGGGATTGCTTCGCTCTGTCTATCACTTGTTGGTTTTGCTATTTGACATACAAGTAGTCCTATTTGGTAGCTTCACCAGGTTGACAGATCATTTTCAGGAATGCCTAGTGCTGCTCCTGCCATGCACTCCTGCACTCTCCATTAAACCAACATTGATCCCCTAGCTTGATGATAATGTTTGGCTTGACCATGTGGTTGCAGATTGCGCTGGAGTATAATTCTGCTGCTGTTAATGCCCACAGCCTCTTGGATGCACAGTTTTGAGTTGCTGAATCTGTTCGAAGTCTGTCCAATTTAGCACTGTGATAGTGTCACACAACACAATGGAGGGTATTATCAATGTGAAGACAGGACTTTGTCTCTATAAGAACTCATGGTCACTCATAGCAATACTATCATGGACAGGTGCACCTTTGGCTGGCACAGTGGTAAGGATGAGGTCAAGTATATTTTTCCCACAGCACCTGCTACAGATCCAGTCTAGCAGCTATGTCCTTTAGGATCTGACCAGCTCAATCAGTAGTCAATCATTCATTTATACTAAGCCCTATGTAATTGTATCTGTGTAGGAATTTGTGTTATCATATACTGCAGCATAGATTTTGTAACTTGTAAAGAAGGTGGGTCACTCTCATGCAGGCTTTCAGAAGAAATTTTAATCAATTTTCTTCATCTCCAGTTTTCTAAAAGGAAACATCTAGTGAGAATTATGTTATCTTGTTCCAAAAAGAAAATTGTTGCTCACACACTAGCCTTTTGAAATTATTGCATGGGAACTTCCAAATCCCTCTGTGCTGTATTTTTCTGCATTCTTTCTCCATTTAAATAATACTTCGCTCCTTTATTTTTCCTGCCAAAGTGCATAACCTCACATTTTTCCATGATATATTCTGTTTGCTAAGTTTTTGCCCACCCATTTACCCTGTCTATATTCCACTGCAAACTCTTTGTGTCATCCTCAGCACTTCCTTTCTCATCTACTTTATGTCATCTGTAAACTTGGTTATTGTTTATTCATTTTCCTCATCCAATTCATTAATGTATAGTGTAAATAATTGCAGACCAAGAACAGATCCCCACTGCATTGTATATTTACAGGTTACCATCCTTATCACATTTTTTTTTTTACATTACCTTACAGTGTGGAAACAGGCCCTTCGGCCCAACAAGTCCACACCGACCCGCCGAAGCGCAACCCACCCATACCCCTACATTTATCCCTTACCTAACACTATGGGCAATTTAGCATGGCCAATTCACCTGACCTGCACATCTTTGGTGCTGTGGGAGGAAACCGGAGCACCTGGAGGAAACCCACGCAGACACGGGGAGAACGTGCAAACTCCACACAGTCAGTCGCCTGAGGCGGGAATTGAACCCGGGTTCACGGCGCTGTGAGGCAGCATTGCTAACCACTGTGCCACCGTGCCGCCCACTTTCCTCTGTCATCTATTAGTTAGTCAAACCTCCATCTATGCCCATATACTACCTCCAGTATCATATTATTTATTTTGTTAAGTAGCCTAACATGTGGCATCTTAACAAACGCTCTCCAAAAATATAAATATATTACATCAACAACTTATCTATTTTTGATACTGCACTCATCCAGGCAAGATGGAGCCTTCTATCACACATAACTTGTACCTTGTAAAAGGAGAGGCTTTGGGGACTCAGGAGGTGTGTTACTGCTGCAGAATTCTAGTCTTTGATTTTAGATGGCTGGTTTCATTTGGTTTATGATAAATGGTAATCCCCAGGATGTTGATATCGGGAGATTGAGCAATGATATTGCTATTCAATGTCATGATGTAATGGTTTGATTCTGTCTTGCTGGAGATGGTCATCGCCTGGTACTTGCGTGTACAAATACTATTTGCACTTGTCAGTCTAAACTGACAATGGGTCCTGCTGCATTTGGTCATCGGCTACTTCAGTGTCTGAGGAGGCATGAATGGTACTAAACATAATGCAATCATTGGTGAACATCCCACTTCTGATATTATGATGGAGGTAAAGTTACTGATGAAACAACTGAAGATGATTGGGTCTAGGAAACTAAGCATTCCTGTAAAGATGTCCTGGAGTTGAAATAACTGGTATCCAACATCTGGGGATGGCTAGTGAGAGGTTGGACTCCACCCCTGTTTTCACAGCAATGACTAGATTGTGTGATTAAAATTTCCAACATCATAGAAAGCCACTTTGAAAGATTCTGTGAAAGAGTCAGTACCTAGAGGAGTATAGTCCAATGGTGCGGCAGACTGGATGCAAAAATGATATTCCCCATCAGCTGTGGTTCTTGAATAAGGGGTCATAGTCTCTGGCCTCTGCCACAAAAACAAAACAGGAAAGCTAGCCTGCCATGACTAAGCATTGGTTTCAAGGAAACGGTACATAGATTGGCCTAAAAAGCAGAAAACCTGAGGATAAGGAGCAGTTTAGATTTCAGCAAAGGAAGACAAAAGGATTGATGAGGAGGGGATAAGGAGGGTAAGGGGGTAAATGCGATAGGGCATTTCCAACGCCCCGCCCCCAAGTCCCTCCTCCTTACCTTTTATCTTAGCCTGCTTGGCACACTTTCCTCATTCCTGAAGAAGGGCTCACGCCCAAAACGTCGATTCTCCTGCTCCTTCGATACTGCCTGACCTGCTGCGCTTTTCTAGCAACACATTTTCAGCTCTGATCTCCAGCATCTGCAGTCCTCCCTTTCTCCTAATGTGGAGGAACAGCAGGATCTTGGTGTGCTGGTACATAGATCCCTTAAAATTGCCACCCAAGTGGACAGGGTTGTTAGATTAGATTACTTACAGTGTGGAAACAGGCCCTTTGGCCCAACAAGCTCACACCGACCCATTCCCTCTTCACCTAACTCTATGGGCAATTTAGCATGGCCAATTCACCTGATCTGCACATCTTTGGACTGTGGAAGGAAACTGGAGCACCTGGAGGAAACCCACGCAGACACGGGGAGAATGTGCAAACTGCACAGACAATTGCCCGAGGTGGAATACTGTGTCCAGTTTGGTCGCCCTATTATAGGAAAGATGTGGATGCTTTGGAGAGGGTTCAGAGGAGGTTTACCAGGATGCTGCCTGGAATGGAGGGCTTATCTTACGAAGAGAGGTTGTCTGAGCTCGGACTTTTTTCATTGGAGAAAGGAAGGAAGAGAGGGGACCTAACTGAGGTGTCCAAGATAATGAGAGGCATAGATAGAGACGATAGCCAGAAACGTTTTCCCAGGGCAGAAATTGTTAACACGAGGGGTCATAGTTTTAAACTGTTTGGCGGAAAATATAGAGGGGATGTCAGAGGCAGGTTCTTTATGCACAGAGTTGTGAGAGCATGGAATGCATTGCCAGCAGCAGTTGTGGAAGCGAGGTCATTGGGGATATTTAAGAGACTGCTGAACATGCATATGGTCATAGAAATTTGAGGGTTCGTACATTAGGTTTACCTTACATGACGATCAATGGTCGCCACAACATCGTGGGCTGAAGGGCCTGTTCTGTGCTGTACTGTTCTATTATAATGGAGAACAAAGAGATGGCAGCCAAATTAAATACATGCTTTGGTTCTGTCTTCATAAAGGAGGACACTTATAGTGTCTCAAAGTGTTTGGAGAACACAGGGTTACTGAGAAGGTAGACCAGAAGGAAATAAATATTAATAAGGAAATAGTTTAAAGAAATTGATGGAATTGAAGACTGATAAATCTCCAGGGCCTGATAATGTACTTTCCAGTGTACTTAAGGAAGTGGCTGTAGGGATAGTGGATGCTTTAGTGCTAAGTTTTCAAGATTCTGTAGATTCGACAAAAGTGCCTATGGATTGTACGATGTACCATAGTGTAAAGGAGGTACAGAGAAAACAAAATTATAGATGGGTTAGAGTTGATAAGGGGAGCCAATGGATGGTTTACTCGGACTTTCAGAAGGCTTTCAATCAGGCCCCACATAAGAAATGAAAATATAAAATTAAAGTGCATGAGATTGGGGTAGTGTTCTGACGTGGCCAGATAACTGGTTGGCACACAGGAAACAAAGAGTAAGGATAAATGAGTATTTTTCTGAGTGGAAGCCAGGGACAAGTAGGGCATTGCAAGGATCTACACTGGGACTCCAGCTATTTACAATATAAATTAATTATTTAGATGAGGAAGCTGTCTATATTGTCTCGAAGTCTGTAGATAACAAAAAGCTGAATGGTAGAATGAACCATGAGGAAGGTGCAGAGATGCTTCAGTGTGATTTGGACCAATTTGGACCAGGAAGGCAGTTTGGTGCTAGACTGGAAATGGGAGAAGTGCAATGAGATCTGGGTGTCCTTGTACACTAGTCTCTGAATGCAACCATGTATGTACAGCAGACAATGAAGAAGGCAAATGGCATGTTAATGTTCATAGCCAGAGGATTCAAGCACAGGTGCAGGGATGTCTTATTGAAATGTTATAGGGTCTTGGTGAGACCACACCTGGAGTGTTGCAGGCAGTTTTAATCTTCCTATCTGAGGAAGGATGTTCTGGCTCTGCAGGAGTACAACAAAGGTTTACCAGACTGATTACTGGCAGGACTGACAGACAAAAAGAAACTGGATCATTTAGTATTATGTTCATTGGAATTTTGAAGAATGAGGGAAGGATGCTATGCAGCGACAGATGGCTGATGTCAGAATTTGCTTGAAAGGGCTGAGTGCAACAATGGAAACTCAAACTTGCCATTGTACTGTAGCTGCCACTATTCAAATGAGCCTCCAAAGATTCACAATTGCTTCTCTCTCCTTCAACAGATTGCTAAGATTTATAATTTATAACATAATGATCTGGTGTGAGTGGCAGTGGCTTTATGCAGAAAAAAATTGCTTCCCTCTATCTTTATAAGAGCATTCATTATACCACTGTTATTACTTTGTATGTTAGCCAAATAGGTTCGACTGAAATGGTACAATGTGAAACCAATTCTTCTAGGTCCAGAATTGTTTGTGATCATCTGCAGAATTCTTGATTGGATGTCAACAGCTTTGCATTACACATGCTGCTGCCATTTTCAGAAGACTTTGTTAGAGCACTCAGAGAGCTAAAGGCATTGAGGAGAAAGACAGGAAGGAAATACAAAAGTGAGATTAATTTATTTTCATTTTTATTACGTCATGATTGAATTTAGAAATTTGGATTGGCATTTGCATTCCTAATGCGATTTTTTTTGTATTGATAGAAAGATGATTTGGACTGGAACATGATATTCAAAAAGTTAATTTAGCATTAAATACTGATGTCAGGTGTCTATTTTGTTTGTTGCTATTAGCTGTGAACAGAGGAATTCCTTTATTAAGCAGGCATCTGCCCAAGCCCCATTGGAAGTGTGCAATTACATCTCAGATACCATTGTCAATTGTTGGATCACATCGGAGCTAAAATTAAACAAATCAGAGATCAATTTCCCCCATTTAGTCTAATTAGCACTGAAAATTCCATCCACTGTCAGCTCAGAAAATGAGTGATGTTTGTCATCTGAAATTCTGCCAAGTCTCTTTCCTTTCCAGATACTGGAGACTATGGAAAGATAGAGAAAAATGCTGTAAAGATGAGAAAAACTGAACACCAATTGAGATGAATCATTAAGAAGGGTTATAAGAAAGATCACTGACTTAAAGGGTGCTGGCTTGCTGTTTTGCAAGTTCTATTTAATTGATGTCTTCTCAATATAACACATTCCTGCTTCACTGGAGGAAAAGCCGACAATCAAGATTTTCTAATTCACTATCCAGTTTGTTACCTAAAAGGTGTTGCCAGGATTATTGAAAATGCAAATTACTTTATTATGCAAGGTATATATGTGTAATGACAACTCGGACATAATAAATAGCTTATATCTTCTTTGTTCATTTTCCAATGAATCCGAAGAGGTTTTCAGGTGCTGAGTTGAAAATCACTTAATCATACCTCAGGTTACCCCAACTTAATGTTTTTAAAATAATTCTGTCCACTCAGTGCTTGACCCATTTTCAATTGAAACTTCTTGAGTAAAGCTCCTTCACAATTTGAATTAGTGACATGCAAATGAGATGTAATTTATGATATTGCCATAAATCTGGTCATCTGTCAGTTTCACGTAATTTGCACCAGTTCATACACAATCTAATTGGATGTCACAGAAAAGACGAATTTAAAGACACAGGCAGTCTGCTTCTTTACTATTTTCAGCCTTACCGCTGAATAATGATGTAAGTTATGGACATTGCCAGAGATTGCTGCCCATACAGTATACCACCTCCTCACAGAGAGCAAATAAAATAGAAATGTATAAGTGTAATAGAACATAGGAGAAACTGGCAATTAGCTGACACAAAAGCACAACTCACAGAGAAACTCCTTTCTGCTGACTTTCTGTGAGCAATATCACAGGCAATTTACCAATAATAAGAACACATTAACAGTTATTCAGGATACAGGCCCAAAAGCATGTTGTGAATTCACTTCAATAAAACTTGTAATTTGTGGACTCAGGCTAAGAGAAATGTCTTCCTTTTTTAGACATAAACATTTCTGGACTCTAGTAGAAAGTCAATTAGTTTACTAATGGGTTTTTGTTTTAAGAAGCAGGCACCCTTCTGCACTCCAGTCAACATTTAATTTCAATTGCACAACATGATTTATTCTTCAGGCTGAGTTTTTCCAAGCACCGTGTTCCCTGACCTCCCCCTACTCACGACTGTTCAGAGTCCACCATGAAAAACGACTGTTCTGCAAACATCTTATGATCATTGGGGTATTGCTTGTGCCAGGTTTGGGGTCCGAGCCACCATCTGGAGATGAGCTACACCTTACAGAACTGCTGTCCATTCAGCAGAACCCAAAGCCCCAGGCCTGTGTGGTGCCCACTGCTGCAACTGTAGCCAGTTCCTGAAAAACGAAAGATTGCAGAGGTGAAGGACTGAAGGTACATCTGGAGTATTGTCAGGGCCGGGCTGAGAGCTTCCCATTGACGGAGAGGGAGGCTAGGGTCGGTAGGGTAGCCATGTATCAGAGACCAGGCCATGCTGGGGGAAAGAGCAGTGTGATGCTAAGGGACATAATGGGCACAGGATTCACACAAAGGAAGGATCCCCCATTTCCCCAGCTCAACTTGTCCAATTCCAATTGCAGGTCACCCAGTCCCTCACTGCAGATAATGTAGTGGCAAAAGCAGAATGGGGTATAAGTGGCCTGTAAGGGCCTCAATAAGCGCAAAAGTGGACAAGCCTCCCAACATCTTCAATAATCTACTTGAACAACTTTTACCCCTCTAAGATTGGAGACAGGTTGACAAAGGCAGCAGGCAGGTCCGACTGACAGAGGTATATAAAATAATGCCCCAAAGACAACTTGGAATGCATATTAAATACTGTCACCATTGTCCTGAGAGGAAAATAAATTACAGTACAAGGAAGAATTCAGAATTGAGGTTATGCATGTTCAATGGATTCCATGTTAATTTAATATGCTTGTGCTGAATCAGCATAATCAATGTCTTGTAGACAGACTTATAACTATTGGAAATGGTTCATTTAGTTTCATTTTGTATGTAACTAGCCTCCTGTCATTTTAACAAATATTTCGATCAGATAACTTAGCCCAGGAGTTAATTTTCATTATTGCTCGAATTATTTTGAACAGTTCTGTGTGCTTTCTTAGTGTTGATGCACTTAATTGAGCACAAATTTAGTTACCAAATACAATGCACTTAGTGAATTTAGCATATATGCAATTACTGCTGCATTGGGTTTTTTTTAATGGTATGAATACTGGTTTAAACTCATATGAGTTCTTTAGCCTTTCCTCATAAATCAAGGTTATAGAGTCGTAATGGCAGTACAGGAGGTATGAGAGACAGTAAAATCTTTTTCATGGATAAAATGATTTTTTTCTCTTTTATTTGCTTCCATAATTTGTTTTGCACAAAGGTAGTTAGGCAAGGTCATTCTATTCCTTTAGGAATAATGACCTGGTTCCTTCATGCATGCACTAATAGTAAAATTAAAATGTTACCGTATTTCAAGTGGCAGTATTTGCAGAACACCTATGGGAAGCCTTGCACACTCAAAAGTTAACTCTTCCATAACCAAGTTATGAGACAACATGGGGAAATACCAAGATCTATTTGAATGGCTGAACAGTCACAAGGAGCTGAGTATTCACATTCCACACTGCTGACTTCCTCTTTCTCACCTGATAAATGAGCAGAATAAAATCTGATGTTCGGTTTGGACACTGACTTGCCTCCTTAAAGTGTATGCCCAGCGCTTCTGCCAAAAACAAACAGCAGCCTTTCAATATTCACTCGACTGAAGGCAAAATGCTGCTGATGCTGAATATCTGCAACACAGAATGCCGGAGAAAGTCAACATGTCTGGTAGCATTCATGGTGAAAAAAATGGATTTAACGCTTCAAGTTCCAGCCTGACTCTTCTGTGGAAGGACATCATCAGAACAGATGCGGCAGAGATGGAAAAATGGGAGAATGGAATGGAGTCTTAACAAGAAGCAGAGTATGATAGTGTATAGCCCAGAGAAGTGAGACTGTGAGTTTGTAGCAGATAATTGGTGGCCAGCGTATCCCCAGAACTGGGAACAGAGATGTCGAGAGAAGGAAAGAAGTCAGAGATGCACCAAGAGAAGGTGAAGGCTCAGTGGAAATTGGGAGCAAAATTGATAAATTTTTCCAATTCCGAACAAGAGGGGGAGTCTGCATCGATGAGGTCATCAATATACTGAAGGAGGAGTGATGGGAGGGACCCACGTAAGATTGGAATAAGCAATTTTCCACATACCCCACAAAGCAACAGGAATAACTAGGGTCCATGCGGGTACCCATAGCCACACCTTTGATCTGAAGGAAGTCAGGGGAGTTAAAAGAGAAGCCATTCAAACAACTCAGCCATGCAGAGGAAGGTAACAATGGATGTGGATGGTTCAGTCATTCTTTCTGGTAAGAATCGGAAAATTCCAAGACTATCCTGATGGGGGATGGACATGTAAAAAGATTGCAAGTCCATGGCAAAGAGGTGGTGGCTGCTGACACAGTAGACATTCTGAAAGTGACATAAAGCATCAGAAGAAGCACGGATGTAAGTGGAAAGGTACTGGACAAGGGAGAAAAAGTTGGTAGGAAACATAGGAAATGATAAATTCCATGGGGCACGCTTGGGCCAAAGCAATAAGTCGATTTGGGCAGTTCTGTTTGTGGATTTTGGGAAAAAGATAAAAGCAAGATATGCAGGGACAGGGAATCGTGAGCTTAGAGGCTTTTTGGGGGAGATCCCCAGATCAGATGAGATTAGTGACCATCGTAGACAATACCCTGATGGTGGGTTCATGGTCCAGGGGAGATAGGAGGAGGTGACCCAGAGATGATGCACAGCCTCCACAAAGAACAGGTCATTATCCCACACAACAGTAACAACTTTGTTAGCAGGCTTGATTACAAAGTCAGGGTTGAAACTGAGAGCATGGGTGCAGTCAGTCAGTCAAAGGAAGAATTTTTTTTTCTCTGTTGTGTTGGCTTCTTCAATGTTTTTTGAATTTTAAGTTGGACACCTTTGAAATTTGTAGGCTTATAGTAGCAGGCTTTTTGCCTGTAGGTGGCATTCATACCAAAAAAAGAGTGATTACTTCTTTTAGTTTTTTTTCTCTAATTTTCACGCTATTTTGGAAAAAAATGGTGGATTTACCCAAATGTTGGACATGGGTAGGTAGGCCTTTTTAATGTTGTAAAATAAAATTAGACAATAGACAATAGGTGCAGGAGTAGGCCATTCTGCCCTTCGAGCCTGCACCACCATTCAATATGATCATGGCCGATCATCCTTAATCAGTATCCTGTTCCTGCCTTATCTCCATAACCCTTGATTCCACTATCCTTGAGAGCTCTATCCAATTCTTTCTTAAATGAATCCAGAGACTGGGCCTCCACTGCCCTCTGGGGAAGAGCATTCCATACAGCCACCACTCTCTGGGTGAAGAGGTTTCTCCTCATCTTTGTCCTAAATGGTTTACCCTGTATTTTTAAGCTGTGTCCTCTAGTTCGGCACTCACCCATCAGCAAACACATGTTTCCTGCCTCCAGAGTGTCCAATCCTTTAAAAATCTTGTATGTCTCAATCAGATACCCTCTCAGTCTTCTAAATTCAAGGGTATACAAGCCCGGTTGCTCCAGTCTTTCAGCGTAAGGTAGTCCCACCATTCCAGGAATTGACCTCGTGAACCTACGCTGCACTCCCTCAATAGCCAGAATGTCTTTCCTCAAATTTGGAGACCAGAACTGCACATAATACTCCAGGTGTGGTCTCACCAGGGCCCTGTACAGCTGCAGAAGAACCTCTTTGCTTCTATACTCAATCCCTCTTGTTATGAAGGCCAGCATGCTATTAGCCTTCTTCACTACCTGCTATACCTGCATGCTTACCTTCATTGACTGGTGTACAAGAACACCCAGATCTCTCTGTACTGCCCCTTTACCTAAATTGATTCCATTTAGGTAGTAATCTGCCTTCCTGTTCTTGCCACTGTGGATAACCATACATTTATCCACATTAAACTGTATCTGCCCTGCATCCGTCCACTCACCTAGCCTGTCAAGGTCACCCTGTAATCTCCTAACATCCTCCTCACATTTCACCCTGCCACCCAGCTTAGTATCATCAGAAAATTTGCTAATGTTATTACTAATACCATCTTCTATATCATTAATATATATTGTAAAAAGCTGCGGTCCCACCACTGATCCCTGCGGTACCCCACTGGTCATTGCCTGCCATTCCGAAATGGAGCCGTTTATCACTACTCTTTGTTTCCTGTCAGCCAACCAACTTTCAATCCAAGTTAGTACTTTGCCCCCAATACAATGCGCCCTAATTTTGCTCACTAACCTCCTATGTGGGACTTTATCAAAAGCTTTCTGAAAGTCCAGGTACACTACATCTACTGGAGCTCCCTCGTCCATCTTCAGAGTTACATCCTCAAAAAATTCCAGAAGATTAGTCAAGCATTATTTCCCCTTCATAAATCCATGCTGACTCTGACCTATCCTGTTACTACTATCCAGATGTGTCGTAATTTTATCCTTTATAATAGACTCCAGCATCTTTCCCACCACTGAGGTCAGACTAACTGGTCTATAATTTCCTGCTTTCTCTCTCCCACCTTTCTTAAAAAGTGGTACAACATTAGCCACCCTCCAATCCGCAGGAACTGATCCCAAATCTATCGAACTCTGGAAAATAATCAGCAACGCATCCACGATTTCTCGAGCCACCTCCTTCAGTACCCTGGGATGTAGGCCATCAGGCCCCAGGGACTTATCAACCTTCAGACCTAACAGTCTCTCCAACACCAATTCCTGGCAAATATAAATTCCCTTAAGTTCAGGTCCTTCAGCCTCTGTTATCTCAGGAAGATTGCTTGTGTCTTCCCCAGTGAATACAGATCTGAAGTACCAGTTCAATGCTTCTGCCATTTCTTTTTTCCCCGTAATATATTCCCCTGTTTCTGTCTTCAAGGGCCCAATTTTAGTCTTAACCATTTTTTTGCCTTTCACATACCTAAAAAAGCTTTTACTATCCTCCTTTTTATTTTTGACTAGTTTATCTTCGTACCTCATTTTTTCTCTGCGTATTTCCTTCTTAGTAATCCTCTGTTGTTCTTTAAAAGCTTCCCAGTCCTCCATTTTCCCACTTATCTTTGCTATGTTCTACTTTTTCTCTTTTAACTTTATATGTTTCTTAACCTCCCTTGTCAGCCACGGCCACCATTGCCTCCTCCTAGGACCTTTCTTCCTTTTTGGAATGAACTGATCCTGCATCTTCTGCATTATACACAGAAATATCTGCCATTGTTCCTCCACTGTCATCCCTGCTAAGGTATTGCACCATTGAACTTTGGCCAGCTCCTCCCTCATAGCTCCATAGTTCCCTTTATTCAACAGAAATATTTGAGGAGAAAGTGAGGTCTGCAGATGCTGGAGATCAGAGCTGGAAATGTGTTGCTGGAAAAGCGCAGCAGGTCAGGCAGCATCCAGGGAACAGGAGAATCGACGTTTCGGGCATGAGCCCTTCTTCAGGGCTTATGAAGAAGGGCTTATGCCCGAAACGTCAATTCTCCTGTTCCCTGGATGCTGCCTGACCTGCTGCGCTTTTCCAGCAACACATTTTCAACAGAAATATTGTCACTTCCAATTGTACCCTCTCCCTCTCAAATTGCAGATTAAAGCTTATTGTATTATGGTCACTACTTCCCAATGGCTCCTTCACTTCAAGGTCCCTGATCAATTCTGGTTCGTTGCACAATACCAGATCCAGAATTGCCTTCTCCCTGGTAGGCTCCAGCACCAGCTGTTCTAAGAATCCATATCAAAGGCACTCCACAATGTCTCTTTCTTGAGGGCCAATGCCATCCTGATTCTCCCAGTCTACCTGCATGTTGAAATCCCCCATAACAACTGTAGTAACAGGCCAATTTCAGCTCCTGATTGAACTTCCATCCAACATCCAGACTACTGTTTGGGGGCCTGTAGATGACTCCCAAGAGGGTCTTTTTACTCTTAGAATTTCTCAGCTCTATCCACACTGACTCTATATCCCCTGATTTGAGGTCCCCCCGCGCAAGGGACTGAATATCATCCCTTACCAACATGGCCATCCCACCCCCTCTGCCCGTCAGTCTGTCCTTACGATAGCAAGTGTAGCTTTGAATATTCATTTCCCAGGACATGTCCATTTGAAGCCACGTCTCAGTTATCCCCACAATATCATATCTGCCAATTTCCAAAAGAGCCTTAAGCTCATCCATCTTATTTCTAATGCTTTGTGCATTCATATATAGTATTTTTAATTTGTTACTGCCCTCACCCTTCCCATCAATTCCTATTTCACTCAACTTACAGCATGATCCCTTTTTGAGTTTTCTGCTTTATTGATACAGTTGTCTTTCTTGACTTCCCTTGTTCTAACTTTCCCTTCAATTTCCTTCTTAAACATCCAGTTTGTCCCCTCCCCTCCGCTACTTAGTTTAAACGGGGCTGTGTTGCAGTGGCAAACCTGCCTGCCAGAATGCTGGTCCCCAACCTATTAAGGTGCAAACCGTCTCTCTTGTATAATTTATGCTTACCACAAAACATACCCCAGTGATCCAAGAATTTAAATCCTTGCTTCCTGCACCAGTTCCCCAGCCACACATTCAAGTCCATTATCTCCCTGTTTTTGGCCTCACCAGCCCGAGGAACTGGAAGCAAACCGGAGATAACCACCCTGGATGTCCTGCTTTTCAGCCTTCTTCCGAGTTCTCCGAAGTCCCGCTGTAGTATGTTCCTCCTCTTCTTCCTGACATCATTTGTGCCGACATGTACCACCACCTCTGGCTCTTCACCTTTGTCCTTGAGGATTTCCTGCACTCTGTCTGTGATGTCTTTAAGCCTGGCACCAGGAAGGCAACACACCATCCTGGCCTGCTGCCACAAAAACCCCGGTCAGTTCCTCTCACTATGGAGTCCCCTATTACCACGGCTCTGTGCGATGTCTGACTCTTCCGCTCTGCCTCTGCGCCAACTTTTGATTGACAGACCTGGCCGCCTCGCGGACTGGCAGTGTCATCTGTTTCTACTGTTTCCAAAAGATTCAACTTGTTCCTGACAGGTACTTCCCCCGGGGTCTCTTGCACCTGTCTCCTCTCTGCCTTCCTCATCGTTTGCTCTCTTCTGGTATGGTCGGTGTAATAACCTCACTGAAGGTCTTGTTCAGAAAGATCTTGTTCTCTCGGATGAGCCTAAGGTCCTCGAGTTCTTTCATCAGTGCTGCAATATGGTCTGTCAGTAGCTGAACGTGCACACACTTTCCACACTTATACGAGCCAGACACACCAGAGTCGTTGACCTCCCACATCAAGCACATAGCACACTGAACCAGCTGGGCAGTCATGTCTTCATCCTCTTCAACTGTGGTGTAATCACTTCACTCAACCTCCTTGTCAAAGACTCCTGAACCAAAGCCTCACTCTTCACTCCACAGGAACTTCCTTGGACCCTCTTTTTGGGACAAGTCTGTGGACTTTTAATTTAGGTTAGAGGAAGAGGGTAGGAGGGAGGCCCTACTTTATAGAACCTGGGATCTAGAACACACCCACTCAAAAAACAATCACTTACCTTCCCAACCGGCTTTGCGCTCCGACTTCACTTCCGCCCAGCACCCGCTGTTCTCTGCTGCAAATTGTATTATCTTCGAGGAGCACTTTGCAACTGACTTATCAGAACAAGTCAAATCAGCTTATTTTTGTAAATTGGATTTGTAACAGTCTGTTTTGTTTGTTCTTGTTTCCAAAAAGATTTACAAGGATGTTGCCAGGGTTGGAGGATTTGATCTATAGGGAGAGGCTGAACAGGCTGGGACTGTTTTCCTTGGAGTGTCAGAGGCTGAGAGGTTTATAAAATCATGAGGGGCATGGATAGGATAAATAGACAAGGATTTTTCCCTGGGGTGGGGGAGTCCAGAACCAGAGGGCATAGGTTTAGAGTGAGAGTGGAAAGATATAAAAGAGATCTATGGGGCAACTTTTTCATACAGAGGGTCATGTATGGAATGAGCTGGCAGAGAATGTGGTGGAGGCTGGTACAATTGCATTATTTAAAAGGCATCTGGATGGGTATATGAATAGGAAGGGCTTAGAAGGATATGAGCCAAGTGCTGGCAAATGAGATTAGATTAGGTTGGGATTTCTGGTTGGCAGGGACGAGTTGGACTGAAGGGTCTGTTTCTGTGCTGTACATCTCTATATAAAAAGGTAGAGTACTCACTGTGGAAGAAAGAGAAACTGTGGATTCTGGAAATCTGGAACACAAATAGACATTGCTGAAGAAACTCAACACGTCTGGCAGCATCTGTGGCAAGAAAGCAGAGTTAATGTTTTGAGTCCATCCTGAGGTTTAGTTGTCATACTAATTATTTACGACGCTCCAATATCACAAACTTACTCACATTGTCTGGCTTCTATGCTTACTGATGTTACGGTACACGATGCAGACATAACCAACAGATTACATTGACTCCATTATATGGAGAGTGACTAAAAATCACAGTCATGATGTCATATAACTATATGCATGGTACAGTGCCTGCATTGTCTGGAATCTGTCATAATACAACACTTCTTTCCCTTGGATAGGCATCCTTCAGTCAGGATACAGCTAGCTAACAATTTTTCTCAGTGGGATTTTTGACCCCTAAAGAAGATTTGAGACCATTTCCCTCTATGTGGTAATTGGGTCTTATCACCCCCATTAATATATAGCATTTTCTTTAATTTAGCTTAATTGGCCACGGTCTTTGTGTGTTACAAATCTTGATAATAAAACAATGGTCAATGTTTCCTCTGTCTCATTTCATAATGTTTTATGTAATTTGTTTGAAATTTGGTTTTCTGAGTTTTTAAATCTGATTTAAATGTATTAGATTAGATTAGATTAGATTACTTACAGTGTGGAAACAGGCCCTTCGGCCCAGCAAGTCCACACCGACCCGCCGAAGCGTAACCCACCCAGACCCATTCTCTTACATTTACCCCTGTACCTAACACTACGGGCAATTTAGCATGGCCAATTCACCTAACCTGCACATTTTTTGGATTGTGGGAGGAAACCGGAGCACCCGGAGGAAACCCACGCAGACACGGGGAGAATGTGCAAGCTCCACACAGAGAGTCGCCTGAGGCGGGAATTGAACCTGGGTCTCTGGCGCTGTGAAGCAGCAGTGCTAACCACTGTGCCACCGTGCCACCCGTGCTTTGCAGTCATTTTGTGCATCTACAAATTTTCATGTTTGAATTCTAATTTAAAGTATGCATTGAGATTACCTTTTAATCTTTAACATAAAAGATGTTATAAAAACATTTCTGACATGAACCTGTATGTTTGAAGTCAGTCCTTATAATAGAACTAATAATAATGGCTAATCATTCAAATATGTATACATGAAATTTAAGGCTTAGTGAATTACCTTTTTCTTCATTAGTATTCAATTACATTGCTGTGGTTACTGGCATGCATATTGTTTAATCCTAACATATCAAAACTCTATTCGGGTCCATGTAATTTGCTGAATTGTTTCTGAGAACCCCCACGAATGATGAACTTCATGAACGGAGTTCATTAAAAAATGTTAAAATTAGTGGATACATGATTTTTGCCTGCAGATGTTGAATTTTGTTGTTACTTATTTCTTGGCACGGATGGCGAATTCTCAATTCATGATTTTGCGGATACATAGGCACACGTATGGGCCCAGCTATGCCTGTCTCTTTGTTGGCTACGTCGAACAGTTGATCTTCCATAATTACACTGGCATCACTCCCCGCCTCTTCCTCCGCTACATTGATGACTGCATTGGCGCCACCTCGTGCTCCCGCGAGGAGGTTGAGCAATTCATCAACTTCACCCTGACCTTAAATTTACCTGGACCATCTCTGACACCTCCCTCCCCTTCCTGGACCTCTCCATCTCCATTAGTGACGACCGACTTGACACTGACATTTTCTACAAACCCACCGACTCCCACAGCTACCTGGATTACACCGCTTCCCACTCTATCTCTTGCAAAAATGCCATCCCGTATTCCCAATTCCTCCGCCTCCGCAGTATCTGCTCCCAGGAGGACCAGTTCCACCATAGAACACACCAGATGGCCTCCTTCTTTAGAGACCGCAATTTCCCTTCCCACGTGGTTAAAGATGCCCTCCAACGCATCTCGTCCACATCCCGCACCTCCGCCCTCAGACCCCACCCCTCCAACCGTAACAAGGAAAGAACGCCCCTGGTGCTCACCTTCCACCCTACCAACCTTCGCTTAAACCAAATCATCCGCCGACATTTCCGCCACCTCCAAAAAGACCCCACCACCAGGGATATATTTCCCTCCCCACCCCTTTCCGGCTTTCGCAAAGACCGTTCCCTCCGTGACTACCTGGTCAGGTCCACGCCCCCCCTACGACCCACCCTCCCCTCCTGGCACTTTCCCCTGCCACCGCAGGAACTGTAAAACCTGTGCCCACACCTCCTCCCTCACCTCTATCCAAGGCCCTAAAGGAGCCTTCCACATCCATCAAGGTTTTACCTGCACATCCACTAATATCATTTATTGTATCCGATGCTCCCGATGCGGTCTCCTCTACATTGGGGAGACTGGGCACCTCCTAGCAGAGCGCTTTAGGGAACATCTCCCAGACACCCGCTCCAATCAACCAAACCGCCCCGTGGCCCAACATTTCAACTCCCCTCCCACTCTGCCGAGGACATGGAGGTCCTGGGCCTCCTTCACCGCCGCTCCCTCACCACCAGACGCCTGGAGAAAGAACGCCTCATCTTCCGCCTCGGAACACTTCAACCCCAGGGCATCAATGTGGACTTCAACAGCTTCCTCATTTCCCCTTCCCCCACCTTATCCTAGTTTCAAACTTCCAGCCCGCTCTGTCCCCTTGACCTGTCCAGACTTGTCCAACCTGCCTAGCTCCTTTTCCACCTATCCACTCCACCCTCTCCTCCCTGACCTATCACCTTCATCTCCTCCCCCACTCTCCTATTGTACTCTATGCTACTTTCTCCCCACCCCCACCCTCCTCTAGCTTATCACTCCACGCTTCAGGCTCTCTGCCTTTATTCCTGATGAAGGGCTTTTGCCCGAAACGTCGATTTTGCTGCTCGTCGGATGCTGCCTGAATTGCTGTGCTCTTCCAGCACCACTGATCCAGAATGTCTCCCCAGTGCCTATCTAAAAGGCACAAGTTAGGAAGGTGATGGAATACACTTCACTGGCTTGGATAAGTGCAAGTCTAACAACACTCAAAATGTGTTGAGCATCCAAGATAAAGCAGTCCATTTCCTTGCCTCCCAACCACCACCTTCACCATTCATTCCTTTCACCACTTACACACAATCATAATAGTGTGTCCCATTTAGCAGATGCACTGCAGAAACTCACCAAGACTCCTCTAATAGCAGCTTCCAAACCTATGGCCTCTACCATCTAGAAGGACAAGGGGAGCAGATGCATAGGAACACCACCACCTGCAAAGTCACCTACAAACCACACACCATCCTGACTTAGAAATATATCACCACCCATTCTTTGTTTGGATCGATATCCTAGATCTCCCATTCTAATAGCACAAGGACTGCAGTGGTCAAGAAAGCAGCTCATTATCATCTTCCCCGGAGCATTCAGGAATGGGCAGAGATTGCTGGTGTAACCAGTGACACTCACATTCCATGAGTAAATATAAAAAAAACAAACATCATATTTTGGAACTTTAGTATATGGATGATACCTGCAGAAGTCAACAGCACTGAACATTCCTGCCAGTCAGTGCTGTTTACTGAAAATACCAACTGACATCAATCCCTCTCTCGTTAATTTCTTTATGAAGAAGTAATCTCTGGTTTTTAAAGTTCAGAGTACTCCTGCAGAAGCACTTTAAATTCCTGGAATTTACCACTTCCTAACGATTGTTTTTCTTTAATGAAGTCCAATTTATTTAGCCAAAGATTAGCTATTATTTTTCTGATAGTAAGTTTCTTTTCATTTTCAGCCAGTGCAGAGTTTCCATACAATGAAGAGAGCACTATCGCAGATGGAGTGAATCGAAATTCAGCAATTATCGGCGGTAAGTGTCAAAGTTTGAATTCAGAAAATTATTAACAATAAAACAAACAGCTGGGTCTAGGGGGTTTCCTCTTTATGGATTAGACTGAGAAACATGCTGAAAATAACTTGTGTCATTGTCGATCAGCTAAGTATTCTCTTTATTTGGATCCAAATCTTGTTTTCAGGTTCATATAGATGGTTCACGTTCAATAATTGGTATACTCCTTGAAATAGTCATAGACTCAGAGAGATGTACAGCATGGAAACAGACCCTTCGGTCCAACCCATCCATGCCAACCAGCTATCCCAACCCAATCTAGTTCCACCTGCCAGCACCCGGCCCATATCCCTCCATATCCATCCAAATGCCTCTTAAAAGTTGCAATTGTACCAGCCTCCACCACCTCCTCTGCCAGCTCATTCCATACACGTACAACCCTCTGCATGAAAAAGTTGCCCCTTAGGTCTCTTTCTATATCCTTCCCCTCTCATCCTAAACCTATGCCCTCTAGTTCTGGACTCCCCCACCCCAGGGATAAGACTTTGCCTATTTATCCTATCCATGCCCCTCATAATATTGTAAACCTCTGTAAGGTCACCCCTCAGCCTCCGACGCTCCAGGGAAAACAGCCCCAGCCTATTCAGCCTCTCCCTATAGATCAAATCCTCCAACGCTGGCAACATCCTTATAAATCTTTTCTGTACCCTTTCAAGTTTCACAACATCTTTCCGATAGGAAGGAGACCAGAATTGCACGTAATATTCGAATAGTGGCCTAATCAATCTGCTGTACAACTGCAACATGACCTCCCAACTCCTGTACTCAGTACTCTGACGAAAATGGGAAAGGATACCAAACGCCATCTTCACTATCCTATCTACCGGCGACTCCATTTTCAAGGAGCTATGAACCTGCATTCCAGGGTCTCTTTGTTCAGCAACACTCCCCAGGACATAATCATTAAGTATATAAACCCTGCTAAGATTTGCTTTCCCAAAATGCAGCACCTCACATTTATCTGAGTTAAACTCCATCTGCCACTTCTGAGCCCATTGGCCCATTTGATTGTAACCTGTTGTAACCTGAGGTAATCTTCTTCACTGTCCACTATACCTCTAATTTTGGTGCTATCTGCAAACTTACTAACTATACCTCTTATGCTCGCATCCAAATCATTTACATAAATGACGAAAAGTAGAGGATCCAGCACCGACCCTCATGACATTCCACTGGTCACAGGCATCCAGTCTGAAAAACAACCCTCCACCACCACTCTCTGTCTTCTACCTTTGAGCCAGTTCTGTATCCAAATGGCTAGTTCTCTTTGTTTACTGTGAGATCTAACTTTGCGAACCAGTCTCTCATGGAGAACCTTGTCAAACACCTTACTGAAGTCCATATAGACCACATCTACTGCTCTACCCTCATCAATCCTTTTTGTTACTTATTCAAAAAAACTCAATCAAGTTTGTGAGGCATGATTTCCCACGCACAAAGCCATGTTGACTATCCCGAATCAGTCCTTGCCTTTCCAAATTGTACATTAATGATATAGATGAAGGTATTAAAAGTAATATTAGCAAATGTGCTGATGACACAAAGCTAGGCGGCAGGTTGAAATGTGAGGACAATGTTAGGAGAATACAGGGTGACCTGGACAGGCTAGGTGAGTGGATAGATGTACGGCAGATGCAGTTTAATGTGGATAATGTGTGGTTATCCACTTTGGTGGCAAGAACAGGAAGGCAGATTACTACCTAAATGGAGTCAAGTTCGGTAAAGGGGCAGTACAACGAGATCTAGGTGTTCTTGTACATCAGTCAATGAAAGCAAGCATGCAGGTACAGCAGGCAGTGAAGAAAGCTAATAGCATGCTGGCCTTCATAACAAGAAGGAATTGAGTCTAGTAGCAAAGAGGTCCTTCTGCATCTGTACAGGGCCCTGGTGAGACCACACCTGGAATATTGTGTGCAGTTTTGGTCTCCAAATTTGAGGTAAGACATTCTGGCTATTGAGGGAGTGCAGCATAGGTTCACGAGGTCAATTCCTGGAATGGCGGAACTATCTTACATTGAAAGATTGGAGCGACTGGGCTTGTATACCCTTGAGCTTAGAAGGCTGCGAGGGGATCTGATTGAGACGTATAAGATTTTTAAAGGATTGGACACTCTGGAGGCAGGAAGCATGTTTCCACTGATGGGTGAGTCCCAAACCAAGGACACAGTTTAAAAATAAGGGGTAGGCCACTTAGAACAGAGTTAAGGAGAAACTTCTTCGCCCAGAGAGTGGTGGGTGTATGGAATGCTCTGCCCCAGAAGGCTTTGGAGGCCAAGTCTCTGGATACTTTCAAGAAAGAGTTGGATAGAGCTCTTAAGGATAGTGGAATCAAGGGTTATGGGGATAAGGCAGAAACAGGATACTGATTGTGGATGATCAGCCATGATCATAATGAATGGTGATGCTGGCTCGAAAGGCAGAATGGCCTATTCCTGCACCTATTGTCTATTGTCTATAAATACATGTACATCCTGTCCCTCAGGATTCCTTCCAACAACTTGCCCACCACCAATGTCAGGCTCACTGGTCTATAGTTGTCCTTACCACCCTTCTTAAACAGTGGCACCAAGTTAGCCAACTTCCAGTCTTCCGACACCTCACCTGTGACTATCCATGATGCAAATATCTCAGCAAGAGTCCCAGCAATCACTTCCCTAGCTTCCCACAGAGTTCTGGGGTACACCTGATCAGGTCCTAGTGATTTATCCACCTTTATGCATTTCAAGACATCCAGCACTTTCTCCTCGATAATATGGACATTTTTCAAGATGTCACCATCTATTTCCGTACATTCTATATCTTCCATGTCCTTTTCCACTGTAAATACTGATGCGCAATACTCGTTTAGTATTTCCCCCATTTTCTGCGGCGCCACACAAAGGCCGCCTTGCAGATTTTTGAGGGACCTTATTCTCTCCCTAGTTACCCTTTTGTCCTTAATGTATTTGTAAAAACCCTTTGGTTTTTACAACCCCTTTTGGCTTTTACAAACCCTTTTACAAGATCTGCTTGGGTTTTATTCTTTGCAAACGTATTCAAGCTAATTTGACATTGCAACAATCCCCATATGGATACACAATCCAAAAAGCCAAATTTACAAAACTACCCCTCAAATTTAGAAATTACCAAATGAGGTATCACTTTTTATAACTTCAGCTTTAACACAAATCATAGTCAGAGTAAATTAAGCATAAATTAATCATAGAATCCCTACAGTGTAGAAACAGGGCCTTTGACCCAACAGGTCCACACCAACTCTCTGAAGAGTAACCTACCCAGACCCATTCCCCTATATTTACCCCAGACTAATGCACCTAACCTACACAATCTAGCATGACCAATTCACCTAACCTGCACACCTTTGGATTGTGGGAGGAAACCAGAGCACCCAGAGGAAACCCATGTAGACATGGGGAGAATGTACAAACTCCACACAGACAGTTGCCCCAGGTGGGAATTTAACCTGGGTCCCTGATGCTGTGAGGGAACAGTGCTAACCACTGAGCCACCGTGCCATCCCTTAATTGGCAAATCAGAATCAGTATGAGCCAAACATTACACATGAAATACAAATAATGGTGCTTGGGACCCTATTCTAAGATCTCCACCCACTTTCTCAGAGTTCCAAAATTTCACTGGCTCAAGTGAAGGGCACAAGCAGTGAGGCTGCATCCTCAAACTGGGCAACAGGGCTCTCCTAGCCCCCTCCAATTTCCATAAAGTCAGGTCAGCTTTTCAAAGAATTGTGGTTTGCAACAGCTCAGAATTGTCTGAATGATGTCCTGGATACAGAAACCTGCTTTAACATAACTTCAAAAAGTCCCATTCTGATACCTCAGGCAAACTACCTACCTCCATGGACCCTCTTACCCTCCACGCCAACCAATGTCCCACCTCTCATGCCAATGGGCCCTAATACACTTCATGCCAAACCATAGCAAAAAGTAACATTGCCATTGTTGGAAAGCCTAAGAAGTAACCAATCATCACTCATCTTTTTTTAAAAAAGCAGTCCTACAATACCATAAAAGTGTCAACCAACCAGACATTTAATCACAGCAGAATCTGTGAGCATTCAACACCTTCCTATCTTGTATAAATAAACATTGAATCATTGACAAAGTATATCTACTGTCAATGAAGCAATGTTTTCTTTGCAATATTCACCTGATTCAACATTCTCCATGAAGTCTGAGCTCTCAGCAGGTCCTCATTGGGCATGCTGTATGTTTGCCTGGAGAATATGAGAAGATGATTGGGTATGTAGAGGGGTATGGCTTGGCATAAGATTCATGGATAAGGTTTGTGGGACGTAAGTCGGGGTAGCAAGATTGGGTGAGGCTAGTGAGTTGAACGTTAACAACATAACTAAGACAAACTCACAGAAAATTGAAGCAGGCCATTTAATCAGCCTATCTCAGCCATTGTGTACATCTCCAATCTGTGTCCAGAGTGATGGACCTTGCTGTAGCCCTGCATTGTCAAAGGCACTTTGGCCATAGGCAGAATGCTGAGTTGAGAAATTTCCCAACTAATGCTAACTGCCTCTATCACTAACTACCTCTTGAAAGCCTTCAGTAATTCTTTGTAGACAGCAGCTCCCATGTGAACAGGGTTTCATCCTTACAATCTTCCTTGTTCTTTCTAGAACCTTCTTCACTCTCAGCTTTTTCTTCTTTTTAACTTTCAACCATAAAACCCCCCATATCTGCATTTCTAATTTAATTTGTACTGCTTCCAGGTCAAGGGTTGCTAGGTTTTGTGGACCAACATTTCTTATTTAAGAATTATAACTGATCCATTTACATTTGAACTCAAAATGTCTTAGAAATCCTTTTAAAACTCCTTTAAAATATTGCAGTTCCCTACGTATTATAAAGTAATTCTGAAAATTCTTTACTGTTGCTACTTCTTGGTCAAAAGTCATCACTGCCATGTGTTCTTTTATTCTGTTCATTCTGTTCTAGCTCCTCCCTCCCCTCCCTGTTCTGGCTCATACTCACTCCAGTTACCTCTATCCTGATCCCAGAATTTTCATAAGCATTGGTACTTGTCCTTTTACTTTCATCAATTTCTAAAATCCTATCATTGCTTTGCATGCAGGCACATCCAAAATCTTGGGTTCCTTTGAAGACAGGAGGTCCGATAAACTTAATTATGTGGTATATTAAAGTGTAAAATATGGGCTATTATATTAGTTACAGATAAGTTTGAACTGAATAGGAGTCCGAAGCATCTTGAAAATCAAACCTATGAATGTTACTTCAAACTAAACTAATTTAACAGATGAACAATATTTCCAACTATGACTATGTAAACCTTTATTTATTGTACACGTTATTCATGCAACAATCATGCATCAGGGCACTTAATAGACAAATTGAAAGCTTTGAAAAAACATTTACAACACAGAAAACTACTTCCAAAAAAACCTATAAATTCTTTTATTATTAATGTAGCATATCTGATGTGCCTGTAAACTATGCAATTTTGCCATGTTAATCATACCATTTTGTTGCTGAAATGTTTATTCATTGATTAATAAAGATTTAGTACAAATTTCTTTATTGAAATTTGAATTGGAGAGTAAAATTAAATATTGTTTCACATCAGTGATACAGAACCTGATATCACTGCACTGCACCATTAAAACACAATTGTTCCAAGCTTATATGCGTATTTTTTCTGCCAGTTAAATTAGTTCTGCAATGAAAGAGCACCACTATCAGCCTGAAGCAGGAAATGCAGCAAAATAACTTCAAATAGTCAAAGTGACAAGTTAGGATCAATAAATGTGCTTCCCTTGTGTATTTACTTAACAAACATCAAGCATCATTTAGTGGAAATTCTGCAGATTCACTCTTTCATCAAAGCTTGGAATTCTGTCATAATCTGTCATAGCAAATCTTCATGTAGCTTCTGGCGTTTGTCCAGCATCTGCATGACTTCATCCAAAGAGCTACTATTAAGAATGTGAACTCATGAAACCTGCCTCCGCTCTCCACTGAAAATGCGAATGTCACTTGCTGTTTGTCATTGGTACCCTGTTAGAGCTGCTTGCAATTGCTTAGATTTCCTTTCTTCTGCAAATCTGGAGCAGTTATCCTGTTTCATTGAGCTGACCACAACAACAGGTCCCTCTCCAAACAATTGCCATTCAATGACTTTCCCATGTTAAACACGGTTTTAGAAGGTAAGCAGTAATCAAGGATTTGGAGATGCCGGTGTTGGACTGGGGTGTACAAAGTTAAAAATCACACAACACCAGGGTATAGTCCAACGGGTTTAACTGGAAGCTCTAGCTTCTGGAGGACCGCTCCTTCATCAGGTGGCTGTGGAGGACACGATTGTAAGTCAGAATTTATAGCAAAAGTTTACAGTGAGCTGATTGAGTGAGCTGAACATGATAGTTTCACTATCATGGTATTCGAACAGATGAAAGACTCAACAGACAATCAAGGTATTTTTCAATGTATAATTTCAGTTACATCACACTGTAATTTTTTGCTATAAATTCTGTGCCTTACAATTGTGTCCTCCACAACCACCTGATGAAGGAGCGGCGCTCCGAAAGCTAATGTGCTTCCAATTACAGTTGGACAGTAATCAAGGAAGTATACTCAATAATGAATAAATCATACACTCTGCATTTATTTCTGATATTATACTAAGAGGTACACACATAGGTTAAAGTATTAAGATCAATTGTTTTTGTTTAGTCAGCAAAATGCAAATAATTCAAGAAGGTAGGCATATATGGTTAATTTCTAATGCATGGGAGACATTATATTAAAGTAACCTGTCACCTAACAGAGACTCAGTAAACAACCTGATGACATTTGCTGCCTAGGGTCATGCACAAAGGAGTGGAAGTAAGCCACTCGGCCTATCGATTTAGTTCTGCCATTCTCTAAGATCATGGTTGATCTGATAATCCTCACAACAACTTTTCAGCCTATTCCCCAAAACCATACTGGAAGATAAATAATGCATATGAGAGCAAGCCTTTCACAGTCACTGTATTAAGAAAAGAATAGGGAAAGAATAAATCTGCAAGGAAAAATAATTTTGACAGAATCATAATTCCATATATTCAGTCAGTCACTGTTTTAGTTTCTGACTAAATTATCTTTTTCTCTTTGTCAGGTATTATTGCAGTCGTAATCTTCACCATCCTTTGCACATTAGTCTTTTTGATCCGTTATATGTTCCGCCACAAAGGAACCTACCACACCAACGAGGCCAAGGGGGCTGACTCTGCCGAGAACGCCGATGCAGCTATCATGAACAATGATCCCAACTTCACAGAAACCATTGATGAGAGTAAAAAGGAATGGTTCATCTAAGATGCTTGCAGGAAGATTCTCCACTGATACTATTTTGGTGATTCTGAAAAGATCAGCACAAGTGAACCAAAATGGAAAACACACACACAAAGAGAGAATAAGATTCAAAAGAAACCTAAATATATGATACTATGGATTAGCACCAGTTTTGAAAAGAATTTTCCCAAGTAGATAATACTAATTGGAATGCATTTACACTTCAGAACAAAAAGCTGATAGTTTAGATGGTTACACATATGCCAAATACCCATTGTAAATATGTTTTATGTAGATCATACAAGTTATAAATGATATGTTTTTGTTGCTAAAGATGCTTATGAAGTTCCTCTATTTTACAATGAAAACAGATAAATCTTCATTGCCGAGTTTGTGAAAAGAATGATTTGGCATGCCGTGGTTAAAAATAACCTGTTTCTTTTTAATTATCATTTGAGCTGGTTGCATTTCTTTTTCAATTTTTGTCTTATTTCTCTAAAAGAAAAGCTCATTCTCTCAAGCTATTTGACTGGCAAGTTATAAATACAATGGTCACAGAGATGTGTGTTAATACCTACACTCTTGTGTATATGTGTGAGGGAACATCTGTGACCAGAGTGCATGATGGGAATTACCAGAGTCTGTCTTTGCCCATGGTGCCCTAAGTAACTGGAGAATACTGAAGTGTACACAGCAAATAATTTTAATCTTTCATTTGTATTGCTCAGCAATTTCTGTTCTTAATCTTTTATCACTGTAAAAATTTTCTATTCTTATATTTTATAAATGTTCATTATCCTGTCCACTTCTAGCTTTTTATGGTAAAACCTTGTGTTGTGCCAGTAAACATTGTTTCTGCTATTAAAGAGTTGCTTCATTGACAGGGAAACATTCACTGCTATAAACTAGTCCAACGAGTTAGAGCAGGGTTTATTTTTGCATGCTTAGGGAGTCCAGGATATTTACATTGTGGAAGCTCAGAAGTACCTGTATTTGCCTTTGGACTGATGGGGTGTGATCCATTGTATTCTAATTTAATAAAAACACTCTTACACATAGTGTTTTCTGTTCAGGAATTTAGGATAGTTTATAAATTTTGGAATTTACAAATTGTGTCATGCCTTATTTTAAGTATGTACTGTAGTTTGGTTAAAAATTGAGGGGGAATACAACATTAAAAGAGCCTTGCTGTAAATGTGTGTTTTTTTTATAATGAAGATTTAATCATTTGCACCTATTGCTAATGAGATATTTTGTATTGATTGTGAGTTAATTTAACATTAACACTTAGCTTGGGAATCATTCTGACACCACTAGAGACCTGTGGTAACACATGCTGTACAGTGCAATGACCTCAAAACACCATTTGAATTGCTTTGTAGAAATCCTGACCTAAATTCAGGATTTAGATGTATTCAATGGATGAGACAAAACAATGTTCCAAAGTTATCCTTTAACTACCTACAAAGAGTTTGTCTCCAATTTCTGCTTAACTTTTGCTCAGTCATCAGATATGCAAGTAGATAGAAGACTATCCTGCTGGGCAAGTCTGTCAGAATCTATTATGTACAAAACTAAGGTGTAACTGATTACAGGTAGGTTAGCCGATTACTTTGCAAATATCTGATCATTTATTCATGTAGGGACCGTGATGTCAGACCATATGGTGCACACTGATTAGGTCTTTTGCAACCATTTAGTGTGTTCCTTTTGTGCTTTCTTCATGCTGATCATTAACAAGGAACAGCATGCAATGAAACAAGGCACACTTGGGCAGCATTTATTGTAAGAGGCATCACAGTACGTCATCATTAAAGTCTTGTTTTCTATGGACAAAGTCTAACTTTGGCAACACAGTATTTCCCGCTCTCCCTCACTTTCAAATAAAAGGGAATCCACTGCATATCCTGCAAGATTCCCATCCTTTTGTCTGTACATTACAATACGAATTATGGTTACCTCGGTAAAGATGTCAGCAGCAACTAACTGCATCCTTTCCTGTGTCATGTTAGCCTTCATCAACACAAATCATTGGTAAATTCCAAGGATCCTACTATGAACTTGCTTTTTCTCAATGTCTTTATCCTCGCAAACATTCTAAGAACTGCAAGTATAACAGGCAGTTAACTCCTCATTTTTAATAGGAGGCTTATGGAATTGAAATGGCAACCCCTACTCGAACAATAGCTTGCTGCTCACAGCGAGATGATTCTGGTGACAACCTTGGGGCTGAGTGCAGAACAATGTAGGGTTGTAACCCATACACCCGAAGTGTTAGCATGAAAATAGAGACTTGGCAGTCATTTGAAAGATCACCAAGTTGAAATTAAACTCTTTTTCTCTCTGCAGTATTTGTTTGGTCTGCTGAGTTTGTCCAGCCTTTTTTGATCTTATTTCATATTTCCACCATCTGCAGTACTTTATTTTTTTACCTGGCATGTGCTACCATGCTGAGAGATAATACTATCAGATGGATGGCATCTGTCCTTTGCTTTTCCATTAAAACTTGGGGCCCTAAATTACATGGGCAATCATAAGACAATATAGCAATATGGGAAAACATGGCATTAATTAAAAAATGAGATTCTCAACATCATGCACAAACACTCATCTGATTTGGTACATAGAGTTTGAATGGCCTGATATCCTAAATTAATCAAGTCCCATTTGCCAGCATTTGGTCATATCCCTCTAAACCCTTACTACTCATCGATCCATCCAGATGGCTTTTAAATGTTGTAATTGTATCTGCCTCCACCACTCCCTCTGGCAACTTGTTCCATGCACGCACTACCTTATGTCTGAAAAGTTGCCCATTAGGTCCCTGTTATCCAATTGTAAAATCTTATTCCTGGGGCTTGGACATGGGCCATTCAGCCCTGCTTGGACTGTTCAGGGATTCTGTCTCCTTACTGTTGGTGAGTAGAGATTTGGTCCTGCAGATCCAGTGCAATCAGTTTGGGGTTTAGCAGGAAGGCAGTCAGGGAACTATTTAGTGTCAGGGTTCTAATCATTGTTCGTTGAGGCTAAAATTCGTTCTAAATTTGTTAGGATGGTGGACCACAGTCAGTCCTGGGGATCTATTCACTGAAATAAAGGACACCTTTGCTGTGGTAGGAAAGTTAATTGTGGGGATTGGAGGCAGCAAGGATTACAGTTGCGAAGTGGCCAACACAACATTTAATGGTGGGACAGCACAAAAAGGCCTGGGGTGCTGCAGGAGGATCATTGACAACCTATCTTCAACTGGAGTACAGTGCAAAACAGTGTTTGATATAACCAAGATGTTTGCCAAGTATCTCCGACAAACTTGCTTACCAACTCCTGTGTTAGCTTGTGCTTTTTTATGAAGTTATTAATGGTCATTATCATGGGGCCTCTCCTGCCTGAGACTGAGCAGATGCCTAATGTACAGCAGTTCTCTAACTAACAGCATCCTGAACATCACTTCCTAGACCAGCAATGGAGATGTTTGCTGATGTCTTCATTACAATACGCTCCTGAGTCTAATGTAGCTAATTTTTATCACCAAGGTGTCAGTATGTGAGCTGATGAAGTCTGCAGGAAATAGCATGTCAATGCTTTCTCTAAGAAGTCTGGACTTCTCTCTCAGAAGTTGAGGAGGAGGTATTGGCTGGAGGAGCTACACTTCAGGGTGGAGACTGTGCAGATCCACTGGTGTATGCACAAAACAAGGGAGAGAATGAGTGGCAAAATAGGGGTAGAGTCTTGGTCATGTTAAGAATATACTCACAGTGATCATAATGGCAAAGCAGCCTACCACTTGTCAATGAATCTTACTTGGTTGGTGGGTCATAGAGGTCTTGGTATCATCACATGAGCCAGCATGGCCCTCTCTCATGAAAGCAAGATTCTCTCCTCATGTAGGGTGAGGAGATTTCACTGCCCATCTTGGCCCTCTCTGCCCTATTGACAACTATTTTCTCCTAGAATGAAACGAGAGGGAGATGAGTTAAGTGACATGAAAGTGGATGAATCAGTTCATGGTGCTCTTGTAGGTGGGGGGAATGATGATGAGGCATCCTAAGTGAGTGAGTAGGAAGGAGAGAGGGCAGAAATAATTATTACTCTGGGAATTGGGTGGATGAAACCCATTGAGGGAAGTTATAGCATGCAAAAGATTTAGATTCCTGGAAGAGAATTAAAATTGGAGGTAAACAGTGTAGATGCTACTAAGTCTCCAAAAAATATATTTACTTGCTGTCTTTTTGGTGTAGAGGTTTTTGCTGCAGACAAAGATATTGAAGCAATGTACAGAGACACATTATCAATTAGTAAGCTAAGTATTTGCTCCTTTCTAGCCAAATTATGCCTAGTCTGATGCAGATCTATGCTGTCTGAACAGCCATTTTACAAGGTACATTTCATATTTTAATGAGTTACGTCCACTTTACACTGATTCTACACTAATGGCTACATTAGTAAGAGTACAAAAGCAAAAAACAACTGACAGGTTTTTGTATATTTACTTGTCCAATCAGAAATCACTTCTCATCAATGTAAAGATGATACAATTCACTTCATAAAAATTAGAAAGCTATGTTTTATTTAGAAAAATCGTGTTGTAATGATTAAGGAATTCAGCGTGAATTCTATGTAATACATAAATAACTTCCTGGATAATCAGTGTACTTTCCAATTCATTTACAGGTAGGTTATTATTTCAGCACTGCAATAATCAGCATAACGTGAATGGTTGTGAATGAATGATAAGGTCTGTAGTGTAATCTGTGAGTGTAATCAGTTTGTACTGTAGTTCAAATGGAAAGCAATAACTGAACTTTGAATCATGTTTTCACAGGGTCTGATCTCTGAACTCAGTCATTTGCTCACTCTCTGCTAATTTGTGATTTATGTAAATCACAATAGTAATTAAAACTAAAGGCATGCCATCAGCTAAAGTGCAAATTAAATTGCATGCTGTGCAAAAATGTTGCAATGTCATCATTTCTAAATTATAGTCATAGTGTGACTTCCATGAAAAAAAACTGAGTAGAAGGGAAATTATTGCCCACATCATCATTAGCAAAAAAAATTGTATCATGTTCAGCAAGATGTCCAACTTGAGCAAACTGCATATAAATTCTTGTGTTTTCATTATATTAAATATAATTGGCATTATATTAAAATATGTAACTTGTATCAACGTTTTTCAAATAATGCAAAAGTTGAAAAAGAAATCTTTTGCAAAGTGTGCTTGTCAATCACACAACCTTTTTGGAAGTGATTCCACAATCTTAGTGAGAAACAATTCTCACAAGGCAAACATTTCAGGCAATTACAGGATCACACAAATTTTCATATATCAAAATTGCAGGCTGACACCTGCCATTTCCTTGGGATTGACCATTCTAAAACCAGTATTGAATCCTAACATCATCTGCAACATTGAAAAGGTTTTGTTAAGAGGGCTGTTGCAAAGACCATTAGGAACAATTTTACCTGCCAGTGAAAACAGAGAGATCTATCCACCAATATCCCCCACCATTCTTAGTGAGTAATTGATGAAGTGAAGTCATCATGATCCTCCTCTAAGAAAGCAATTCAGAATTTATTGATGTAATTGAGTTCAAATTTTAACGAGGGAAACCATCATGTGATTTTTAATCTCCCCACTAGCTCCAGACCTATGATTCTTCAAGAATTATCTCCTCAGGAGAAATCTCTTAACCAAGAAGACAGTAAAGCAGGTGGTACAAATGATATTTTTTGGAGATTTAGTAACACCTACAGTGTTTGCCTCCCACCTACATTCTCTTTCAGGAGTCTGAGTCATGAATTTGCTGAGTCCAAAGGAAAGAATAGAGGGTTGTAAGAGTAAATGGGCATCACTGTCTTGGGATGGAGGAGGTGGAATTATACGTCTTTCTGGAAATTCACAGAAATATATGGCCAAGAGTGTAATTATTCACCACAAATACAGCACTGATATTGGGTCCAATTTTAACTTGACCTCAGCAAGGAAGCCATTAGGTCTTTCCTAAAATTCCTGGTCTCATTCCCCCCAGCTCCACCCCCATATGCCATGAGCATGATATAGAAATTGGATCAAAAACAAACAAGGCAAGCCATTGTCTATTACCTTCTTTATACTCTTTGACAATCATGTGGATAGGACTTTCACGATAGATTTAAGTGGTCATCCATATTATAGAGTCATAGAGATGTACAGCACAGAAGCAGACCCTTCAGTCCCACTCGTCCATGCCAACCAGATATCCCAACCCAATCTAGTCCCACTTGCCAGCACTTGGCCCATATCCTTCCAAACCCTTCCTATTCATATACCCATCCAAATGCTTTTTAAATGTTATAATTGTACTAGCCTCCACCACTTCTTCTGCAGCTCATTCCATACACGTACCACCATCTGTGTGAAAAAATTGCCCTTTAGGTCTCTTTTATATCTTTCCCCTCTCACCCTAAACCTATGCCCTCTAGTTCTGGACTCCCCCACCCCAGTGAAGAGACTTTGTCTATTTATCCTATCCACGCCCCTCATGATTTTATAAACCTCTGTAAGGTTACCCCTCAGCCTCCAACACTCCAGGGAAAACAGACCCAGCCTAGTCAACCTCTCCCTATTGATCAAATCCTCCAATCCTGGCAACATCATTGTAAATCTTTTCTGAACCCTTTCAACTTTCACAACATCCTTCCAATAGGAAGGAGACAAGAACTGCACGCAATATTCCAACAGTGGTCTAACCAATGTCCTATACAGCTGCAGCATGACCTCCCAACTCCTATACTCAATATTCTGACCAATAAAAGAAAGCATACCAAATACCTTCTTCACTATCCTATCTACCTGTGACTCCACTTTCAAGGAGCTATGAACCTGCACTCCAGGGTCTCTTTGTTCAGCGACGCTCCCCAGGACCTCACCACTAAGTGTATAAATCCAGCTAATGCTTGCTTTCCCAAAATGCAGAACCTCGTATTTATCTAAATTAAACTCCATCTGCCACTTCTCAGCCCATTGACCCATCTAATCAAGATCTCAGTGTAATCTGAGATAACCTTTTTAGCTGTCCACTACACCTCTAATTTTGGTGTCATCTACAAACTTACTAACTATACCTCTTACCTCGGTGGTGGGCAAGTTGTTGGAGGGAATCCTGAGGGACAGGATGTACATGTCTTTGGAAAGGCAAGGACTGATTCGGGATAGTCAACATGGCTTTGTGCGTGGTAATGGTAAGGGCCTAGGGAGTGTTGCTGAACAAAGAGACCTTGGAGTGCAGGCTCATAGCTCCTTGAAAGTGGAGTCGCAGGTAGGTAGGATAGTGAAGAAGGCATTTGGTATGCTTTCCTTTATTGGTCAGAGTATTGAGTACAGGAGTTGGGAGGTCATGTTGCGGCTGTACAGGACATTGGTTAGGCCACTGTTGGAATATTGCGTGCAATTCTGGTCTCCTTTCTATCGGAAAGATGTTGTGAAAGTTGAAAGGGTTCAGAAAAGATTTGCAAGGATGTTAAAGAGTCATAGAGTCATAGAGATGTACAGCACGGAAACAGACCCTTCGGTCCAACCCATCCATGCCGACCAGATATCCCAACCCAATCTAGTCCCACCTGCCAGCACCCGGCCCATATCCCTCCAAACCTTTCCTTTTTAAATACCCATCCAAATGCCTTTTAAATGTTGCAATTGTACCAGCCTCCACCACATCCTCTGGCCGCTCATTCCATACACGTACCACCCTCTGCGTGAAAAAGTTGCCCCTTAGGTCTCTTTTATATCTTTCCCCTTTCACCCTAAACCTATGCCCTCTAGTTCTGGACTCCCCCACCACAGGGAAAAGACTTTGTCTATTTATCCTATCCATGCCCCTCATAATTTTGTAAACCTCTTGCCAGGGTTGGAGGATCTGAACTACAGGGACCGGCTGAACAGGCTGGGGCTGTTTTCCCTGGAGCGTCAGATGTTGAGGGGTGACCTTATAGAGGTTTACAATATTGTGAGGGGCATGGATAGGATAAATAGACCCCAGCACAGACCTTACTTATGTCCTTTCTGGACTGATTCATGGATCAAAACCTACTACAACTCTAACCTTTCCCAAGTCTGAGGAAAGGCCATTAACCATAAAAGGTAACTCTGTTTCTCTGTCATAACCGACTAAATACTTCCAGGATTTTATTTCAAATTTCCAGTGTCTGCAATATTTTGCTTTTTGATTAACAGTTATCTATTTTCCATGGATAGTGGCTATTCAACATTAAGCACCTTCTTTTTCCCGTTAATCTAGAATATAAGTGTCATCAACAGAAATACAGAGTGGAGCTACAGAGTCATGTAGCATTGTGACCAAACTTGGGTCAATTTGAATCTGCCACACTTTATACAGTACTTTATGGCCATCACTCCTGGCTTAGCTAGAATAACCATTGCTATTGCTAAGCAACATCTTATTTTCTAAGAAACAGGGTTTGAGGAAAGGTCATTGGATGTTGAACATTAACTCTGGTTTCTCTTCACAGATGCTGCCAGACCTGTTTAGCTTTTCAAGCAGTTTCTGTTTTTGTTTCTTCTTTTCCAAATGTGCTTTTTCTCGTGGCTGACTTTGTTTATTTCAGTTGTATCTAATACATTTTTCCTGGTTGCCGATGAGTTAACATACAACATAGGACACTACAGCACAGTACAGGCTCTTTGGCCCTCAATGTTGTGTCAACCTGTGAAACTAACCTGAAGCTCATCTAATCTACACTATTCCATTCTCGTCCATATGCCTATCCAATGACAATTTAAATGCCCTTAAAGTTGATGAGTCCACTACTGTTGCAGGCAGTGCATTCCATGCCTCTACTACTCTCTGAGTAAAGAAACTACATCTGAATTTGTCCTATATCTATCACCACTCAATTTAAAGCTATGTCCCTCATGCTAGCCATCGCCATCCAAGGAAAAAGGCTCTCACTGTCCAACCTATCAAACTCTCTGATTATCTTATTTATTTCAATTAAGTTGCATCTCAACCTCCTTCTCTCCTACGAAAATAGCCTCAAGTTCCTCAGTCTTTCCTCATAAGATGTTCCCTTCATACCAGGCAACATCCTAGTAAATCTCCTCTGAAACTTTTCCAAAGCTTCCACATCCTTCTTATAATGCGGTGACCAGAATTATACACAATAAAACTGTGGCCACACCAAAGTTTTGTACAGCTACAGCATGACGTCATGGCTCTGAAACTCAATCTTTCTACCTAACACACCGCATGCCTTCTTAACAACCCTATCAACCTGGGTGGCAATTTTCAAGGATCTATTTCCATGGACATCGAGATCGCTCTGTTCATCTAAACTACCAAGAATCTTATTATTAGCCCCGTACTCTGCATTCCTGTCACTTCTTCCAAGGGAATCACTTCATGCTTTTCCTCATTAAACTCCATTTGCCGCCTCTCAGCCCAGCTCTGCAGCTTATGTATGTCCCTCTGTAACCCACAACATCCTTCAACACGATCCACAACTCTAATGACCTTTGCAGTGTCATCTGCAAATTTATTAACCCATCCTTCTATGCCCTCATCCAGGTCATTTATATAAATGACAAACAACAATGGACCCAAAACAGATCCTTGCGGTACACCACTTGTATCTGAACTTCAGGATGAATATTTCCCATCAAAGACACCCTCTGATTCCTTTCAGCTAACCAATCTCTGATCCAAACTGTTGAATCAACCTCAATCCCATGCCTCCATATTTTGTGCAATAGCCTATCTTGGGGAACCTTATCAAATGCCTTAATGAAATCTATATACACCACATCAATCGTTTTACCGTCATCCACCTGTTTGATCACCTTCTAAAAGAACTCAATAAGGTTTGTGACCTACCCTTCACAAAACCTGTGTTGACTATCCCTAATCAACTTATTCCTTTCTAGATGATTATAAATCTTATCTCTTATAACTATTTCAATACTTTACCCACAACCGAAGTAAAGCTCACAGGTCTATAATTTTCAGGGTTGTCTCTACTCCCCTTCTTGAACAAGGGATCAACGTTTGCTGTCCTCCAGTCTTCTGGCACTATTCCTGTAGACAATGACGATATAAAGATTAATGCCAAAGGCTCAGCAATCTTCTCCCTGGCTTCCCAGAGAATCCTAGGATAAATCCCATCCAGCCATGGGGATTTATGTATTTTTACACTGGCCAGAATTGCTGACACATCCTCTTTGTGAACCTCAATGCCATCTAGTCTAGTTGCCTGTGCCTCAGTATTCTTCTCGACAACATTGTCTTTTTCCCGTGTGAATATTGAAGAAAAGTATTCATTTTAACGCTTCCCCTATCTCCTCTGACTCCACACACAACTTCCTACTACTGTCCTTGATTGGCCCTAATTTTACTATAGTCATTCTTTTATTCCTGATATACCTATAGAAAGCCTTAGGGTTTTCCTTGATCCTTGATCCTTGATCCAACAACTTCTTATGTCCCTTCCTGGCTCTTCTTAGCTCTCTCTTTAGGTCTTTCCTGGCTAACTTGTAACTCTCAAGCACCCTCAACGAACCATCACATCTCATCCTAACATAAGCCTTCTTCTTCCTCTTGACAAGAGATTCAACTTCCTTAGTAAACCATGGCTCCCACGCTCGACAACTTCCTCCCTGACTGGTACATACTTATTAAGGTCCCGCATAGCTGGTCCTTGAATAAGCTCTACATTTCAATCGTTAAATGTGCTATTTGTCTCGAATGCCTTTTGCTGCCAATAAAGTTGACTTTGCACATTCCTCATCAGGGTTTTTTCTCCATTTTTTCTTTCATCCTTAGCTGAAGAATGTAATACTTTTTTTTCTACATCTAATTTGAACAAAGGATTCTTGTGTATCCTTCATAATTTAGAAATCTAGTGTATATACCTCTTTTCATTTGGGTTAAGAATTATTTTAATCAACCTATTCATAAATGCTCTGACACATACCCAGGACAGGTCAAACTTGAATCTAGATGAACTTGCTTAGAATTAGGAACACAACTCCGCTGCAAGAGCCCTTCATTTGGACTGTTAAATAGCTTTTGCTGATGTTCGACATTAGCAAATATGGTTCTCAACACTTGGTGGTGCTGCAGTACTAGAGAGAGTTGAATTTTGTTCAGGTCAGGGACTCACCATTGGAAACTAATATAACAGTGCTTTAAATACTTCCAATAAAGTAAACCGTAATGATGTACCAAGAACTGAATCAGAATTATTCAATAACCATGGATAGATACCACCAATGGCTGAAAGTAGATAGCTCAGGCTCAATTTTGTGGTCCTGATTCAAATCCACATGGAGCCAAGAAGGGGAGCAAAATGGTGACTTGAGCATGATCCCAGCACCACTAATCCAGAATCATGATTCCAGAAGTCCTATATTTCCATCTCTGGCAGTTTTCAGTAATGCAGGAACGAGAATGGTATACAAAACCCAAATGCCCAGATTCAAAATTTCAATATTTCTGAAATTTTCAGCAAAGCAGCTGTATTTTCAAAGACTTGGTAACTCACCCTTGGTGAGTGAAGCTGTGAACAATCAATTAGAGCCAATAAGACTCCAAAGCATGAATGAAAATTGTGTTTCTCTCAGGATTTACATGCATTTAGAAAGGCAAGAACTGATTAGGGCTAGCCAGCATGGCTATTGTGTCTCACTAACTTGACTGAGTTTTTTGAAGAAGTGACAAAGAAGATTGATGATGGCAGAGTGGTGAACATTGTCTATATGGACATCAGCAAGGCATTTGACAAGGTTCCACATGATCGACTGGTTAGTAAGGTTAGATCACATGGAAGCTGCTGGAAATGTGTTGCTGGAAAAGCGCAGCAGGTCAGGCAGCATCCAGGGAACAGGAGAATCGACGTTTCGGGCATAAGCCCTTCTTCAGGCTCAATTTTGTGGTCCTGATTCAAATCCACATGGAGCCAAGAAGGGGAGCAAAATGGTGACTTGAGCATAGATCACATGGAATCCAGCAGAAAATGGCCAAATGCATACAAAATTTGCTTGAAGATAGGAAACAGAGGATGGTGGCAGAGGGTTGTTTCCTGGACTGGAGGCCTGTGACCAGTGGTGTGCCGCAAGGATCAGTGCTGGATCCACTGCTTTTCCTCATTTATATAAATGTTTTGGATGTGAATATAGGAGATGTTTGCAAATGACGCAGTGGACAGTGAAGACAGTTATCTTAGAGTACAGTGGGCCAACGAGCTGAGGAGTGGCAGATGGAGTTCAATTTAGATAAACATGAAGTGTTGCATTTTGCTAAGGCAAATCAGGGCAGGAATTATAGAGTTAATGGTAGGATCCTGTAGAGTGTTGCCGAGCAAAAAGACCTAGAGGTGTAGGTGCATAGTTCTTTGGAAATGGAGTTGCGGGTTGACAGGGTGGTGAAGAGGGCTCTTGGCATACTTGCATTCATTGATCAGTGCATTGAGTATAGCAGTTGGGATGTCATTTTGTAGCTGTACAGGACATTGGTGAGGCCACTTTTAGGACAGATACAAGAGTTGTGGAACCTGCTGCCGAGCAAGAACCTACAGAAGGGAGACAGCAGGAGCAGGCAGGCAGAGGGAGATTAAGGCACTATCCTCCCAATAGAGCACGATAGCAAAGGATGACATACCTGCAAGCATCAAAGGTCAGTGCCTGAAAAGAAGTAACTTCTCCAGGGAGACCTTACCTTCCTTTATGAAATGTTGGGTGGGGCACTGTCTCAAATTGTGTTAGTAGAAACCTAATACCAGTGACAATGGCCCTGAATCTTTTCACTTCAGGGTCCTTATTGGCATAATTTCTAGAGAAATTTGTTGGATATTGCACCCAAGAGCCACCAGTGCAGTACAGTTTTTACAGATGCAAAGTTCAACCATGCTCATGGGTTCATTTTAATCCCAAACTGCTAACTGACAGAGCAGTGAACCTGCATAGTTACTGCCTTTACTGTTTGAATTCATGTATCGCTGGATATCAGAGTGCGTCTGGGAAAATTAACAAACAGTGAAATCCACAACTAATTGTGGAGGAACCTGTTTGAGAGATGTCACAGCACAAAAATAGGTAAGTGAATATTTTAAGCGTGGCCTTACAGTAAGTCTGCAGTAGTGAGTAAAGTGGGTTCTTTCTTGATTATATGTTTTATTGAGATATGTCTCAAGTTAAAAACAAAGTTAAAAACATAAGACGTAAGTATTAACTTAACCTGGAGCAGTGTTTTGGAAAGGAATAAGACAGTACTATTTTCTGGGTCTGTAGATTGAAAGGAGCAAAAATAGCCTTTAGTAAAGTGATATGCTCTTCTTGTCGGATGTGGGATTTTAGAGAGAGTTTACGTGTTACTGAGGATTATATCTGCAATAAGTGCCTTTGGTTTCAAATTCTATCAGATCGAATAGATTGGTTGGAGAGACAGTTAGAGGCAATGAGGAATTTACAAAAGCAAGGGGTTGTGTTGGATGGCAGTGATAGGATGGGGAAAAAGTCGCAGATAGAGTCACATAGATGGGTTAACTCCAGGAAAGGTAACAGAGGCAGGCAGGGGTCTTCTGTGGCTATCCCCATTTCAACCAAGTATGCTGTTTTGGAAAATGTAGGGGGTGATGGATTCTCAGGGGAATGTAGCACGAACAGCCAAGTTTCTAGTATTGAGACAGGGTCTAATGCAATGAGGGGTATGGGGGACTCCAAGAGATCAATTGATCTGAAATGATGGGTTCTGCTTCTCAAGAAGCATGAGGACTCCCACCGATTATTGGCAGCCTGAAGAAGAACTCACACTATGTCATCATCAAATTGTATGGCGATTTTTGAGTGGAGCCACTCAACACTTGGCCTCTCTATTCTTTCTGGAATATCATGTGCATATAGCCTCTGTGGAGAGACAAGGAGACTGAGAGGTGAGAACTTGTGTCTTATCCTCAACATTTGTTATTAAAAAGGGGAATATGACAGGTGTGTTTAAATATTCTCTCCACACCCACTAAGGGTGCTTATTATGACAATGCTGATGTAATAGTAAAACAAAATTTAAAACAATCTCTTTCCTGTTACTGTTGTTAAACAGACTGATTTGTAGAACCCATTGTTGCAGAGGCTATAGAGGCCAAGTCATTGAATGTATTTAAGATAGAGCTAGATAGGTTCTGATTACTAAGGGGATCAAAGGTTACAGGAAGAAGGCAGGAGAATGAGGTTAAAAAACATATCAACCATGATTGAATAACAGAGCAGAATTGATGGACCAAATGGCCCAATTCTGCTCCTATGTCTTATGGTTTTATAATATGACGGCATCTGTGAAATTGACAGAACAGGTGCCAGACAGCAACATGCCCAACCCTTTGATCACACCTGAGCATTTAAGTAAATGCAAAGTAAATCAGCCATAAGTGAAACAAAGCAGCTCTGAGATGCACCCAGTCAAATTCATGAAATGTGTTCTTGTGTCTGTGTGCAACGTGTCCTCACAGCAACATTACAATGATATGAGCCACTGTACTCCAAAGTGAAGCATTGAAGTGCAGAAGTGTACTCTAATTAGAGTCAGAATTATACCATAATGGTGCAGGAAGGTTGAACTTGTCGGTTGCCAGTGGCCATGGATGTAGGGTGTGTACAGCTGCTGTCTGTAGAACAAGCCCTGAGATATTGGCACTGGATGCCTACAATGGTAGCTCTGAAGAGCAAACGGAGAGCTGGAGTCACCAGGTATCATTCTGACTTTTATGTTGTGAATTATCACTATTTTCTATCCAGCACTTGGTAGAATGGGAAACTGCATATCAATAAAGTCAATTAGGTAATAATAAGATGCTAATACAGGCCTCTTGACACTCAATAGCAAGATTGGTTGCAGAATCAAACTTTTCCTCTTTATGTCAAAAGTCACATTTCTGCTGATCTGGCCTTTTTTGCCAAACTAACTCACCAATGCCCATATCATTCAGGGGCTGGGAAGGTTCTACTAAAGATCTTCTTTCTGGTAAAAAAAAAAGAGCTTAGATTTAGATTTAGGTTTAGGGTTAGATTTTATTGTCATGTGAACTCAAGTACAAAATCACAGGAGTACAGTGAAAAATTTTCAATGTCACCACCCACAGCGCCATCTTAGGGACAAGTACCTCAGTACAGAAACTTAAGAACAAGGTAGAAAGAAATAAGGCACAAAGTTAAAAGCTAATCATTACAATCACTCTTGGTATAGTGTAAAAAAAAGAAATATAGTTAAAAGTTAAACATTGTAGTCCTTCTTATTCTGTAGTCTTAAGTGCTCAGCCACGCTGGGACTGCACTTCCTACAAGGGCTCAACCTCAACTTTGACATACTTTCCCCATACTGGCTTGATCTCCCCAGCTCCTGTTGTTATTGTAGATGTCGGGGGAACCTTGATCACCGTGTTGGGCTCGCTCCTGGGATCTCACACTGTCAAAAGTCCTGATCCAGGCCTTTAGCCACTGTCACACACCAGATCACCAAAAGCTCTGATTCACCCACACTGGGCCTCGGCCTCACCTTCAGGCCACACATCGGGCATCAAGAACTCACCAAGAATCCTGGGTCAGGCTCCCAGCCACTGCCTCACACTGGGCATCTAGCCAACCATCAAATTTAATGAGGCGTAAGTGAGGACTGCAGATGCTAGAGATTAGAGTTGAGAGAGTGGTGCTGGAAAAGCACAGCAGGTCAGGCAGCATCCGAGGAGCAGGAGAATCAACGTTTCAGGCAAAAGCCCTTCATCAAGAGTCAAATTTAATGAGCCCAATATTGCCACTCTCTGGAAGGTAAGTTCATAAAAAAACTTCAAAAAAAACTGAAACAAAAAAAACTAAATGAGAAAACAAGAGAAAAGGGAAGGGGAAGAGCGGACGAAGTGGGCGAGTGTATTCCACCACCAACTTGTAGAGATGCCAACTCGAGTGCACACTTGGCCTGCTCGCCGATCTCCACAAGTCTGTGTTGGGCCTACTCACCAGCCATTACAATTCCGCGCTGGGCCTACTCGCCAACTGACTTGAGTCCACGCTGGGACTACCTGCCGACTGCCACAGATCCGCGCTGGATCCACTGCCACTACCAATACTCTTACCCGATTGAGCTCTTCAAGAAGAGGTAAGTAAAATGGGATTTAAAAAACGAAATTAAATAAAAAAAAAGTGGAGGGAGCGGAGGAGTCCCAGGCTTGGACGTTATTCTCCATGGCTATCTTACCAACCATTTTTAGCTAGCCACAAATTCTGTAGTTGTCACATATACATTGTTTTATTCTGATTTTTATCCAGATCAAACAATTTTAATGTTGTTGAAGACATATATATTCTTAAATCTAGCTTCATTTTTAAATTGAATTCTATTTCTCAAATCCAGGCTGCAGTATAGATGTATTGATGTTCAGAACAATTGGTTGAGGTACATTTACGTGTATTGATTTCTTCTGCTAAGAACAACAGGGGGGAAGAAATAAATGTGCATTTTTCTTCACATCCATTTATTGTGTTTCTATTTAAATCAGGCAACTCATTTTCCCTGTTTTCCTTCTTCCATATTCATTTTCAGTATGGCTCTTGACTGTTTGGCTTCCAGCCAGATGATAACTGTGAAATTTCAAAATTATCAGTTTAATAGCAATGAATGCCTGTGACTATTGTTCTACTGCTAAGCCTGATATACCAGTACGGCTGCATCACAAGCTCACTTGTACATTCCTTTACTTTTACTGGAACTTACAAAATGTCTTTGTCATTTGAATCACAGATTCCGAGAAATATGTATCGCAGTTGGTGATCTTTCGGTTCTGCCCGAAACAGAGCAACTCATCTCTTCCCCCAGGCTGGAATTTTCTGTGTCATTTGAAAGTTCTGAGATTTTGGGAAGAAGTGGGCGGGAGACTGGGGATAGTTATACTACAACAGAAAATAGCAGAATAGAAATCTGATGGCTGAATCACCTCCTTCTGCACCGTAATACTTCTGTGACTCTGTTTCTAATGTTTTTACATCGGAGCCAGATTTTTTCGAAGGGTAGACATTATGATGGGAGGCCAGAATGCTGAATGCAGTGACAGTATAATTAGCATAATTCAATTGCTAATTGCAAACCATTTTGATGGGCTATTTGAATTATACAGAAAGTGCATTTCAGGGCCTCGACGGGTATATAGAGGCTTTAAGCAAGCCTTTAATGGCTATCCATGCAGTAAGCCATCACTGTTTGTCAGAAAGTGTGGAGCTGCTTGGGCTGTCAGATGCCTGAAACGTCGATTTTCCTGTTCCTCGGATGCTGCCTGGTCTGCTGTGCTTTCCCAGCACCACACTATTCTGGCTGTCAGATAGTTGGGGGCTTATCTTCTAGTACTGCAAGGCATGTTGTCACTGTACCTTTTGGGAACTGGCACTTGTGCAGGTTAAACAGAGGAGAAGAGGGGAGAGCATTGGGTGGGTACATGGAGGCTTGGCACAGCAATACATGACATCCTGCTTTCCAGAGGTTGGACCAATGATGATAGATAGTTGAGTGGAAAAGGTGTGTAGCCAAAGGCAGCAGCACAACAGTAACATCAGAACTAACCAGGCCAACTAACCTCAACTGTGAAAAAAGGCAGGCCACTAACTTCTCTGCCCTATGGCTTGTATTGGCCTTGGTACCATCTTCTAGCTGCCTGGGACGTGACAGATCCTGGCACACTGAAGGCATCTGCATAGATGGAGTAGTATCCATTGTTGATGCAGTTACATGAGGTGCTGGTCTCACTGACAGAGGGGCTGAGGAGCTTCTAAGTACTGAAGGCAGCCTCTCCTCCTCCTCATCAAGGCATTGACAAAGCACCCTACTGAGCAACGTAACAGGATGAAAAACCAGGCCCTCGTTCCCCTTTTGATGTATAATCACTCTATTCCTGTCATGGGTCAAAATCCTGGAATTCCCTCTGTAACAGTATTATGAGTCTGTCAACAGTACGTGGACTGCAGCACCACAAAAAGGCAGCTCACCACAAACTTCCCAAGGGCAATCAGGGATGGACAATAAATGCTGGCTCAGCCAGCAATACCATGTGCCATGAATGATTAAATAAAGTTCTTGTGAGTGTTCTGATGTCACACCATCTATGATGGAGAAGCCACTATGCTGCTAAAGAGGGAACATTCTAATTCAAAGTACAGATATAGACTGATTGGAGATGTAGGCCCAGCCTGAGGTTAGGATAACCAAATGCCTCATAGAACAATTGACAGGATCGAACAAAAACTTGTCCGATGATGTGGGAAGGGCATGGGACCATGGGGAATATGAAGCTGGGGTGGTGGGAGGGAGGCAGTGGGGGTTGGTTAGGCTCAGTAAGGAGACATTAAATTTCTGATTGGATGTTGACAGTTTGCAGGGTAGTGGGGAGAGACTGAAGGGTTGTAAAGGGAACATGAAAAGGTGTGAAGGTTGATGGGTACAAGCACAAAGGTGTCAGGAAGAAGGTGGAAGGTAACAAGTTCTGGCATAAAATTGATAATGACCATTTTTGCAATGTCTTCAGAGATGTGTGTGTGTGTGTGTGTGATGCCTGGATGGGAGCTCAGTGTAGGAGGGACCCTACATGAATGATGGATGAATGTTTCGTTGTGGAAAACTGAACAAATTGAAAACCTCACTGTTCAGTGGTGAAATATGTGTTTCTCATCTCACTGTCAGCTTTCTTAATGCAGATTAATTGCTGCAATGCCTTGTATCAGGAAGCAGGAGAGCAGGTGAAGAGGATGCAGCAAAGGAGGGCTTTTTCTGGTCAACAATAGGGGCTATAACACCGGCAGCAAAGGTGAAGGATGGTCAGGATCCAAGGACAGTACTGGAGAAGGCAGACCCTGGTGCTTGACAACAACATTATGATCCAGATACAAAACTTCTTTATTTGTCCAGTAGGCTCTTCCACCTTAGTGTAGGGTCAGCTGACAATGGCTTTCACCAATGAAAAACGTACCCTGCAACATAATTCTATATGTCACTCGAACACACTGATGGCTCTTCTAGTTTTTTACTGGAATTGCCTGGAAACCAACAAAAGGGTGTAAGTGCCACCAACTTCCAGTTCTACCTTTAGAAATGGTATTCCACAAATAAAATGCAGTCTATTAACTCTGTTTACCTCTCCACAAAGGCTGAATATTTTCAGTATTTCTGTTTTTGTAGCATTTCAGACTTCCAGCATCTGCAGTATGTTGATTTTGCATTTTTAGCTAGCAATTTGAATTTGTGCCCTGCTACATTCAACTCCAAATGTAGTCACTTGGAATTTATAGCAGAGTAAATGTTCCCTTTATGAGCCGGGAGCATCAGTATGTAAAAGGTGCATTGGAAAGAGCTGCATAATTATGTGAAAATGTAACACAGGCAAGTAATAGATCTAACAAGGTGATCATATTCAATTTGGCAAGTATGAATGTTCACTACTCTGATCTTGCCACTTCAATCAGCGGATCAGATGACATATGCTCCTGAGTTCTAATCCGAGTGTACATATTACAGATAAATGCAATAAATTCTCAAAAATTGCTGCAATCCTTGATACAGGTTGAACATTCTGAATGGTTTTAAAATCAATTGAAGCTCCCAGCTCATGAAGGGAACATTCTTTCTGCTATAAATCCTAAGTTACTGCATTTGGAGCTGAATTTCATGGCCTTGGGAATCAGGATGACAGTACTTGTAAAATTGATGGCCATGGTGCACGGATCAGTCATCGACTTGCCCTAACCATTCACATGGATATTTTACCTGCAGCAAGACAAGAATCACATTAATATCCACTTGTACACAAAACTGAAGATAATGAGATTCAAGGACCAGTGGCAACACAGATGTGAAATTAACCACAGCACGGAAAGCAGAGACATGTGGAAAAGTAATAGGCAGTAAGGAGAGTAGCAGCGTAGTCAGATGACCATAAACTGATGAAATGGGTAGACCATGGCAGATAGAATGATAATGTAGAGAAGTATGTAAGAATTCATTTTTAAAGGGAGAATGAGAAGAGGTCGTTTAAACTAAATGATACAAATTGTAAGGAATGCAGGAACAAGGAAACATGGGGTTTTGGACATAAAGTTATTTGAAGATGGCAGGACAAGTTAATAAGAGGCATAGGATTGAAAATAAAGTAAATTATTTTAAATATTTCCAAATGTTTGGTTAGGCCTTAATTGATATATAATGCTGCTTTTTATTTGGGGAGGCAAGATTGCTCCCCTCCACAAGAAGAGGCAACTACCTTCCAAAATCCAGAAGCCTGCTCAGCTATAATATTCTGCTGACGTGCCAATTGCTTTATTAGTGGACTTGCACTCCAGTATTCAAGTGGGGACTCAGGCTGCACCAGAGCTCAGTAGTGGGTGCTCCCAGGAAGGAGCTTGAAGAGAATCACAGCTTTTCAGAAAGATAAATATAGTCATAGAGCCATACAGCTGGAAACAGACCCTTCAGTTCAACTCTTCCATGCCAACCAGATATCCTAAATTAATCTAATCCCATATACCAGTATTTGGCCCATATCTCTCTACACCCTTTCTACTCATATACCTATCCAGATGCCTTCAAAATATTGTAATTGCATCAGCCTCCACCACTTCCTCTCGTAGTTCATTAATACACACACCACACCTCTGCATGAAAAAGTTGCCCTTTAAGTCCCTTTTAAACCTTTCCCCTCTCACCTGAAACCTATGGTCTCTAGTTTTGGACAGCATGGGGAAAAGACCTTGGCTCTTCACACTATCCATTCCCTTCACAATTTTATAAACCTCTATAACATCACCCCTCAGCTTCCAATGCTCCAATGAAAATAAACCCAGCCTATTCAACCTTTTCCAATAGCTCAAACCTCCTGACCCTGCCAATATCTTTGTAAATTTTACTGAATTCCTTCAAGTTTCACAACACCTTTCCTATAACAAGGAGACCAGAATTGCAAACAATATTCCAAAAGTGCCCTAACCAGTGTCCTCTACAGCCACAACATGACCTCCCAACTCCTATATCCAATGCACTTACCAATAAAGGCAAGCATAACAAACACAATCCTGTATACCTGCGACTCCACTTTCCAGGAGCTTGAAACCTGCACTCCAAGGTCTCTTTGTTCAGCAACACTCCCCAGGACCTTACCATTAACTTTATAAGTCCTGCCCTGATTTGCCTTTCCAAAAATGGAGCACTTTACATTTATCTAAATTAAACTCCATCTGCCACTCCTCAGCCCATTGGCCCATCTGATCAAGATCCCATTGTACTCTGAGGTAACCTTCTTTGCTGTCCACTACATCTCTAATTTTGGTGTCATCTACAACCGTATTAATCATACCTCTTATGTTCACATCCCATCCCAGGCGCTGATGGAGGGTCAGGAGTGAGGGGTTACAGATGGGAGCTGCAGGTGGAGGTAATGGCTGCTGTGAAGGGGATGGTAGGGTGCTGTGAATGTGGTGAGGGGTCTGTAAAATGAGGTGGGGAGGGTACCTCTGGGCCACCCGGACGAACCAACCCAACCAACCTGTAGCACAGCATTTCAACTCCCCCTCCCACTCCACCGAGGATATGCAGGTCATTGGACTCATCCACCGCCAAACCACAACAACCCGACGGTCGGAGGAGGAGCGTCTTATCTTCCGACTGGAAACCCTCCAACCGCAGGGGATGAACTTGGACTTCACCAGTTTCTTCATCCCCCCTCCCCCCACCTTGTCTCAGCCGGATCCCTCCAGCCCGGCACCGCCTTCCTGACCTGCAGTCTTCTTCTTGACCTCTCCGCCTCCATCCTACTCCGACCTATCACCCTCACCTTGACCTCTTTCCACCTATCACATTTCCAACGCCCCTCCTCCAAGTCCCTCCTCCCTACCTTTTATCTTCTCCTGCTGAACACTCTCTGCTCATTCCTGAAGAAGGGCCTGTGCCCGAAACGTCGAATCTCCTGTCCCCTGGATGCTGCCTGACCTGCTGTGCTGTTCCAGCAATAAAGTTTCAACTTTGATCTCCAGCATCTGCAGACCTCACTTTCTCCAGGGCAGATAGAGAAGGATAGGGGAGAGATAAAGGAGGAGGGGGGAGAGAGAGGTAGAAGGGAAGAAGAGGGGACGAGGGAAAAGAGAGCGAAACAGTGAAGGGGGGAAGGGAAAGATATGATCTTTAATTTTTTGATTACACAGAACAGGTGGGCTGCTGATTTCAGGCACTCCCTCATTCAGAGTATGATGGAGGGTGGTGGGGGGATGGTGTGTAAACCACCCAAACTACTTTACATGCCCCCTTGAAATAAACACCCAGTTGGGGAGATATAAAATCCAATTTATTGCGTTCAAATCAGGGCACGAGGGAAACAGCATAGGCCATGGAAATTTGCAGTACAGAAATTTGCTGAAATGGCACCAGATATGAAAGACTTCAGCTCCATGGAAAGTCTAGAGAAGATGTGAATGTTTTCTTTAAAGTAAAGAAGGTAAACTCAAGTGTTGAAATGATTAAGGATTTTGATAGAGTAAATTACAAGAAATTGATCCTACTGGCAGAAGTCAGTAGCCAGGGGACATAGATTTGAAGTAAATAGCAAAAGCCAGAGGTAAGATAGAAGAACTTTTCATGCAGTGAGGTTTAAGTGCATTAAGTATTGCACTACCTGAAATGTTGCTGGAAATAATTTTTTTTCAAAATAAAATTGCATAAATACAGTACATGAAGGGGAGAAATTTGCAGGCACATGGAAATAGAACAGCACTTTCAAAAATCTTGCACAATAGAGTGAGCTAAATGAATTTCAGCGGCCCTCTAGCCGAAGCAATAGGAAATGGGGGAAGTCTGATTTTGGATGGGAAACCCAGAAGAAATTTCAGCATGACTTTTTATGGTGACATTTTAATGAAGCCAAAACATTTTATTTCCAGTTTTGTTGTTCAGTGCATAACTGCAAGTAAGGTAAGAACTTGCAAGACCTGATTTAAATTGTAGTATGTAGTAGGGTACTTGGAACAGTCCCCCTTCTGCAGCTACACCAGTACCATTCCCCACCTTTTTCTCTGCTACATCAATGACTGTAATGGTGCTGCCTCGTACACCCATCAGGAACTCTAACAATTCATTCACTTCACCCATACCTTCCACCCTGACCTCAATTTCACCTGGACCATCTCTACACCTCCCTCCCTTTCCTGGACCTCTCTGTCTCCATCTCCAGCAACCAAGTCAGCATCAACGTCTATTACAAATACACAGACTCCCAAAGCTACCTCAATTACACCTCCTTCCCTCCCGCAAAAACACAATCCCATACTCCCAATTCCTCCACCTCCGTGTCTGTTCCCAGGATGAGCAATTCCACTCCTGGACATCCCAAATGTCTTTCTACTGCAGGGACCATAATTTCACCTCCCCTGTGATCAACAATACCCTCAACCGCATCTCCACCACTTCCCATACCTCTGCCCTCAAACCCTACCCCCAAAACACAACAAGGGTAGAACTCTCCTGGTCCTCGCATTCCACCCCACTAATCTCCAAGTCCAACACATCATTCTCTGCCACTTCTGACACCTGCAATCTGACCCCATCACCAGAATGATATTTCTCTCCCCACCCCTATCACTTTCTGCAAGGACCATTCTTTCCAAAACTCCTTTATTAGTTCCACACTCCCCACCAACCCCTCCTCCACACCTGGAACCTTTCCATGCGGCCACAGGAAGTGCAGAACCTGCGACCGCACCACCCCCCCTCACCTCCACCCAAAGCCCCAAAGAATCATTCCAAGTCTGGCAGCGATTCGTGTGCATTTCCTCTAACCTGATTTATTGCATCTGTTGCTCCCGATGCGGTCTCCATTACATCGGAGTGACTGAGCACAAACTCACAGAGTGGTTCAGGAATAATTTATGGTCCATACACTCCAATCAACTTCACCTTCCATTCGCCATCCACTTCAACTCCCCCCACCCACTCTCCTAATGACATGTCCATCCTGGGCTTCCTGCAACATCAACACAAGGCCATATGCAAACTGGAGGAAGAACACCTCATCTTCCGCCTCGAGAGCTTGGGTGGGATTTTCTTTGAAGGGTCAGTATGGGGGAATGGGCTGATTGGCTTGATTCCACACTGGAGGAATTCTATGATTTTGTACAAAATTGCCTGACTTAACCAGATTAGGAAAGATTAGTACACTGGCACATTTGTCTGCACATCCTTAATTTTTCCCTCTTAAGTTTGGACCATCACATCATTCCACATCCTTTTGCCTTACATATCTGACTGTTCAATCTCTTTCTATGTATTTCCTCGAGTTTTTATCTTTCCAGCCACATTTTCTCATTCTCCATCATCTTTGCATAATTTCATGCCTCTCCCTGATATTTATCCACATTAATACCACTGTAGCCATCAGATAAACACATTATAGTCTCCATCATTAAAGTAACTCCCAGGATCTCCCAGCTACCTGGTTACACATTTAAAGACTAGTAACCAACATGTCATTATGACACTCTGTCATCCTCATAATGATAGCTTTCAACATTCTTAACTTGCTGGTATGTATCCATATGTTCTATTCATTTTGCCCCTTACGTGCACCAGACATAATAGATGTCAATGATAATGATTCCACAGATGAACTGAGTTGTTCAGAAGGTGCAACATCACAGGGTTTACACAGACCGCACAGCAACTCAGAGACTTCCATTTTGATTGGATCAGTAAAGTGGATAGTTAAGCTTTCAGCTGGTGACTCATATTTCATAAATAAGTGAGAACAGAATGCAGTAGTAGGTATGGCATGGAGAATCCATGCTGAAGGCAAAGCCTTTTCCAATCTTTGCTCAGCTGTAAGTAGCTTTAGTACCCTAGACTCAGACAATGGAGAGAAGAATCATAGAGTATCAGCAGACACTGTGTGACTCACTGACAGCTCTTCCAGGCACATGAACTCTGATTGCAAAGTGAATGGGTGACTCCAACTCATGGCTTTCATGGCTAAAATGGCAAGATCATTACAACATCAAACACATCAAATTAATAAATCCATGCATGACTTGAGCACAGCCATGGAGACTATGGATAACAATCTACCTGTCCCTTGAAGTAAGCTGACAGATGTAGTGCAACAGACAATACAAAGAATAATGAGATAACTATGGCAGAGCAGAGCAGAGCAGTCAGAACAGATTTAAAAAAAGCTTGTAAAGAGTAGGAGTTACATACTGCACTAAAGACTCACACAAAAGTGTAAATAAGGCATGCTACATTCCTGGAGGGAGTAAGGGAATCTTATTCTGGGATAAGGATGATCTAAAGATGCTAGAAGCCAAGAAGAATGTCATCCTAAGTAAAATCTAGAGGTACATCTCAATGTGCAGGCAGCTGTATTGGCTTAAAACACAAGGTAAAGATTAAGTTTGCATCAGCACAAGTTGACATGGAGCAATCTTCAAGTGGACCTTCACAGACTTTGAGATCTGGAGAATATGGTCAAGAGCATCACATTGAGAGATTGGAACGTGGTAAAATTGAGTCACCAGCAATATGTGGCAACAAGATCCAAGAGGCAACAGGTCTTGCAGTTGGCCACAAATATTTGCCTCCACTTGTCATAACCTAACCATCCTGAATTACTGATGTGGAGATTGAGAATGTGGTGCTGGCAAAGCACAGCAGGTCAGGCTGCATCCAAGGAACAGGAGAATTGACATTTCGGGCATCTTGGATGCTGCCTGACCTGCTGTGCTTTTCTAGCACCACACTCTCGACTCTGATCTCCAGTATCTGCAGTCCTCACTTTCTCCTCCCTGAAATGCTAATGTATGGACATGTCAAGGAAATTCAGTCTCTGTGCACACTGTCCTGTGTACACTGTCTCCTGTAAGCTATGTTCCTTCACTCCCACCCTCTTTGCTCCTCTATTCTAAGCTAAGCTTGCACTGCTGTGTTTCCTCTCAGCTGCTTTTCTTGCTGCTTACCAGCCAGAGGTCTCTCAACAGGAGGTCACTACTGCAGCTATCTTGCCATTTTGCTTCTCCTTGAGGTCTAATCGCAGCCAGCCAAAAGGACACCCATCCTTACTTTATTCAGAAAGTTTCGAAAGTGGAGAAATTTACTCACTAAGCCTCCTTCGAAAGCACCATCCAAACCTGCTATTTCTACCACCATGAATAACAAAAGGCAGCTTCCAAGTTACCTCTATGTCACACACCATTTTGACTTGGAACTATATTGTCATTCTTTTACAGTAACTGGGTCAAAATATTGGAACTCTTTCTAAAATAGTACTGCGTTCCTATGCCTAAAGACTGTAGCAATTCAAGAATGTAGCTTAGCACTACCTTCTCGACTAGGGATGGGAATAAGTGCTGGTATAGCCAGTAATATCCATATCCCATGAATGAATTGTTAAAATACTCACATCAAAACACATCTAAACAAATCCTTTCCAACAATATGTAAGAAATCAGTTGTGAGTGCACGGTACTGAGATATGAGACAATTGATGTTGATCACATGACTGTCAACAGTAGAAATTAAGACATGAAAATGAAGTCACTGTAGAGTTGCTGCTTTCTCATTGGAGAGAGACAATGGGCAGTTGTTTAATGCGAGGGTCACTATGCTTCAGACAACGAGAAGGAGGGACCTTCAGTCAGGGCAGAAATTGAACCTGCACCACTCTGCAGCCAACTAAGCTAATTGGCCACCTCAATACTAGAAGCATGTAAAGAGAGAGTCTTAGACACTACACAAGAAAGCTACTATAGTGCAGCAGGAGGAGAAAAGCCTTACTTAGTGGAACATCAAGCCTCAGGGACAGAACATGTACAGACACCCACAGGCCAAGATACTCGAAAGTAGCATCTCAACGTGCAAAAGCTGTATTGGCTTAAAGCACAGGGTAAAGGATAAGTACTGAATATTTCCTGCAGTTTGAACTTTACAATTGTATTCTCATCTGAATTTCACTGGGTGAGCTTCAGATGTTGTGAAACCTGAAAGAGTTCAGAAAAGATTTTCCCAACAGTCTCGGGCAATTGTCGTGTGGAGTCTGCATATTCTCCGGGTGTTCGGTTTCCTTCCACAATCCAAAGTTGTGCCGGTTAGGTGAATTGGCCATGCTAAATTGCCCATAGTGTTCAGGGATGTGTAGGTTAGGTGCATTAGTCAGGATAAATATAGGATAATAGGATAGGGGAATGGGTCTGGGTGGGTTACTCTTCAGAGGGCTGGTGTGGACTTGTTGGGCCAAAGGGTCTGTTTCCACACTGTAGGGATTCTATCAACAAATTAAAACTGGAAGTGCCGTCACATTTACAAGGATGTTGCCAGGTTTGGAGGATTTGAGCTATAGGGAGAGGCTGAATAGGCTGGGGTTGTTTTCCCTACAGCGTCAGAGGCTGAGGGCTGAGGGCTGAGGTTTATAAAATCACGCGGAGCATGGATAAGATATATAGACAAGGTCTTTTCCCTGGGGTGGGGGACTCAAGAACCAGAGGGCATAGGTTTAGGGTGAGAGGGGAAAGATATAAAAGAGACCTAAGGGGCAACATTTTCCCACAGAGAGTGGTCGGTGAATGGAATGAGCTGCCAGAGGAAATGGTAGAGGCTGTTACAATTACAACATTTAAAAGGCATCTGGATGGGTGTATGAATAGGTATATGGGCCAAATGCTGGCAAATGAGACTAGATTAGGTTAGGATATCTGGTGGATGAGTTGGATCGAGGGGTCTGTTTCCTTGTTGTACATCTCTATGACTCTATGACTCAATAAGTCGAAGAACACACACATTCAACAACACTTGAAGGGAGCACTGATGATGGCAGGGGCGCAGAATGTACTCTGGTAGGACATTTCAGTACTCAGCACCAACAGTAGTACAGCAGCAATTCTACTATTTGAGTTGGTCAAGTTCTATGGAACAAACCTAGACTGAGTCTGTGGGTGATGGTGACAGAATCAACAACAAGGAAAAAGCATACTTGACCTTATTATCACCAGCCTGCCTGCCAGAGATCCATCTGTCCATGACAATATAGGTAAAAGTGACCACCGTACAGTGCTTGTGGAGGTGAAGTCCTACTTTCACTACAGTAATACATTCACTGCATCATGTGGATAATCAAGTTGATAAAGCATGGCACTGGAAAACGTACAATAGGTCATGCAGCATTTGAGGACCAAGAGAGTTGATGTTTTGGGCATATCCCTTCTAATAGGGCTGACTTTGAACCGATCTAACAACTCAAGACAGGGCCTCCATGAGGTGCTATGGGCCATTAGTAGCAACAGAATCACATTTCAACAGAATCTACAATCTCATTGCCTGGCATATCCCTCACTCCAGCATTACCATTAAGTCAGGGTATGTACTCTCGTTCACTGAAGAGAGTAGAAGGGCATGCCAGGAGCAGCACCAGCACCAGCACCATGACACCTAAAAATGATGTCACCTGGGATCAGCAGTAAAGTGATGATGGGTGTCATTAGCAGTAGTATCAATCAGCGCCTGCTCAGCAATAACCTGCTCAGCAATGCTCAGTTTGAGTTCTACCAGGGTCAGTCAGCTGCTGACCTCATTACAGCTTCAACATGGACAAAAGAACTAACAGTGGTGAGATGAGAGTAACAGCCCTTGACATCACAGCCACATTTGACTGAGTGTGACATCAAGGAGCCCAGGCAAAACTGGAATCAGTGGGAATCAGGAGGAAAGCTATCTACTGGTTGGAATCATACTTAATACATTGGAAGATGGTTGTATTTGTTGAAAGTCAGTCATTGAGTTCCAGGGCACCTTCCACGAGTTCCTCAGGATACTGTCCGAGACAGCTTCATCAATGAACTTCCTCCTAACATAAAGTCAGAAGTGGGAATGTTCAGTGATGATTATATGATGATCAGCACCATTCAAAACTCCTCTGATACTTTGTGTCCAAATGCAATAAGACCTGGGCAATATCCAGGCCTGGCTGACAGTGGCAGGTAACATTCATATCACAGCCAACATCAATAGGAGCCAATCTAACCACTGCTGTTTGACATTGAAGGGTGTTCCCATCACTGAATTCCTCCATGAGCAACCACCTGGGGGCTACCATTCATCTGAAACTGAACTGGACTAGCCATATAAATACATGGGCTCAAAAACATTTCAAAGTTAAGGAATCCTGCAGCAAGTAACTCATCTCCTGACTCCCCAAAGCCTGTCCATCATCTACAAGGCACAAGTCAGCAGTGTGATGGAGTAGACCCCACTTGCCTGGGTGAGTGCTACTCCAGCAACATACAAGAAAATTGACACTATCCAAGACAAAGCAGCCCATTTAATTGCACCACATCTGCAAACATCCACTTCCTCCACCACTGACAGTCAGTGTGTACCATCTACAAGATGCATTGCAGAAATTCACTAAAACTCCTTATACAGCATCTTCTAGACCCACAATTACTCCCATCTAGAAGGACAAGGGCAGCAGCATTAGTATACCAATAGCTGCAAGTTCCCCTGCAAGCTGCTCAGTATCCGGACTTGGAAAATGTCACTTTTCCTCCCATGCCTTTGGTACCAAATCACTCCCTAACAATGTGGTGGGTCTATCTATTGAACATGGACTGCAGTGGTTCAAGAGAGCAGCTCACCATCACCTTCTCACAGGCAACTCGGAATGGGCAGTGAAAACTGGCCCAGCCAGCTGAACATAAAAAGAAATTAGTCACCAAAAATAAGCAGCAGTCTGGGCTGTTGTATGACAAAGGTATTATAACAGCAAAGAGCAAGTTGGCACAAAGGATTGATTGTTGCTGATTATATATCAACTGAGCACTGTTGAACAGAAATTGCTTCACCATAATTGTTCATAGGTTTTACACATGGTGCCCACGTGGCAATGAATTCCAGTCTTTAATTCCCCGATCCTATCAGTTCTGCTTTATTGATCTTTCATGTTGCTTCAGTTGTGGATGTGGAAAAGTTGTTGGAATTCAGTTTACTGAGCAGAACATCCATGACCTGGCAAGAACAAAATACAATATGATTTTGTTTTAATGCTTGGAATCCATGGAATGTGGATTTCATTGGCAAGGCTGGTATTTGTTACACATCTCCAGTTTTCCTTGCACTGATTGATTCTCTAGATCATTTCAGAGGGCATTTAAGAGTGAATCGTAATGCTGGGGATCTGGCGTGACATGTAGGTCAGATCAGACAAGGACACACTTCCTTCCCTAAAAGATCATTACTGAAACAGGGGAGTTTTTACAAGTGGACTCGTTCTCTAATAGGCTAACTTTTTAAATCAAGATGATATTGATTTCATTTTCCATTATTTCCCAAGGTGGAATTCCAATCCATATCACCAAACCATTAACCTCAGACCCTGGATTACTAATCTAGTGACATGATTAATGTATCAACACCTCCCCGGAAGTGATATCGCACAAGTTTCCTGAAAGGAATGCAAAGGTTAAAACAAAATGAAAATAGTTTTACTGTCATAGACAGAGCCATACAGGGGGAGGTTTCACTGCTGGAACACTTGCTTCAGTGGCACAATTCCCCACTCATGCCTTCCTCTGAGGAGTGGGTTCTCAAACCCCCACCATTACTGACGACATTCACAACATATAGCTCGTAAACGAGAGATGGGTCTAAATTAGAGTGGTGCTGGACAAACTCAGCAGGTCAGGCAGCATCCCGAGAAGCAGGAAAATCGACGTTTCGGGCAAAAAGCCCTTCATCAGGAATGAGCTCACTTTTGCCTAGTAAACGAGAGATGTCCATTAGGAAATAAGATGCCCATAAGGATTTAGAATAGCGATTCTTTCTGATACGGTTACTTATCAGGAGTTAATATCTTAGAAATAAATATGTTTACAATTCCACGACTCGTTGCAGGTGCTGCAGTCCGAAAGTGTGTAATCTGTATGAGACCTCAACGATTTACAAAAAAAAATGCACGATGTACAGAATTTGTTTGCTGTGAACGGATTAAGTCTAAGATTTCACAGCTATGTCACAACAATGTGAAACAGAATATGATTAATTAAATGTCATTTATCTTTGTTCTAATAGTAATTTTAAACACCAGGAGATACACTGAATTCTAATTGGGTGCTTGACAAGTTTGTTTTTGCACGATTTTCTATCCCTCCCACTTTTCGCTGACGAAATGTTGTTGTTTCAATCCAGTGTAGTCCGGAAGCCGGACCGTGGTGTGCTGATCCAGTTTGTAGAACGCGTTCAGTTCCTTCGCAATGGCAGAATTCGGGAAAATAACAGGTATGGGATCGAGAAGGAGAGGGGATCGAGAAGGAGAGGGGAGCGTCTCAGTCTATTTTTTTTGCAAGCATTTCTTGGAAATGTACTTATTCCGAAACAAAATTGACTTGAACTTCCTTAAAAGTCGCTGGGTTCTAATTCTGTCGTTGGTATCAAATGTTTGTTGGATTTGTTCTGGGGAAACTGGCTTATGAGTTCTGAAATGTCAATGTAGTCATTCCGTGTTCACAATTACGATTTTTTAAAGAAATAATTTCGTTATTAACTTGGTTATAATATTTGTACTCCTGTTATCTTTGTGGATTATCTGAACGTAGGAAACTTAGTAGCAAACAGTCTTCCCAAACTCAAGTTAAAAATCACACGACCAGGTTATAGTCCAACCGGTTTAATTGGAAGCACTAGCTTTCGGAGCACGCTCCTTCATCAGGTGGTTGTGGTGGACACAATTGTAAGGCACAGAATTTATAGCAAAGTTTACAGTGTGATGTAACTGAAATTATACATTGAAAAATAGCTTGATTGTCTGTTGAGTCTTTCATCTGTTCGAATACTGTAACATAACAGTTAACCTGAGAATGTAACTTTTTAAAAAAAAAATGAAAGAAGTGAAACTAACATGGTCATTCTAACAGATGAAAGACTCCACAAACAATCAAGGTATTTTTCAATGTATAATTTCAGTTACATCACACTAAACTTTTACTGTAAATTCTGTCTTATAATTGTGTCCTCCACAACCACCTGATGAAGGAGCGGCGCTCTGAGAGCTAGTGCTTCCAATTAAATCTTTTGGACTAAAGCCTGGTATTGTGTGATTTTTTAATTTTGTACACCTGAGTCCAACACTGGCATCTCCAAATCATTCCCAAACTCAGTCCCATTGACCTACAATGGCTCTTTCATTAACGTTCAATGGTCCCTGGTTTAAAAAAACATCTGTGCCTCCATTTTAAAATTCACATCTTTATTTATGAACTCCTCCCTATTGCTGTTATCTATTACAACACTTAGATGTGTGCTCCTCTAATTCTGGCTGCTTAAACATTTATAATTGAATTGATCCCATCAATAGTGACTACCTAGGTCTGAGGTCTAGAATTCTCTACCCAAACCTGGGACTGCCTTTCTGCATCTGTTAAAGGAGGAAAACACTTTTTAACATTTGATTTTAACCAAACTTTTGGCTGTTTCCCTGAATATCTCATGTGGTGTCATGTTTTACTTTATAATGCTCTAGTTGGAATGTTAAGGGCACAGATAAACCTAAATAATTGTTGTTGATATTGTGGATATTACAGTATGTTTTAGTGTCCTTAAGTAGAGAAATAAAACCAAAGAGATCTAAAATCTATTACAGTGAACTTTTTAATGTGAGTTCTGGAAACATTTGCCAGAAAAAAAATGACTTGGGTATTTTCATTTCTTCACATGAAATAGTTTAACAGAAATATGTTTTTCATCCTGTCATGAGATGTCAGTGTCAGTAGCTAGGGCAGCTTTTATTGCCCATCCCTAACTGCCCTGAAGAAGTTGTACATGCTGCTTTGAACCACTGCAGTCCATGGGGTGTACGGACACCCACAATGCTGTTAGGAAGAGAGTTCTGGGATTTTGAAAGAAATTCAGAATGGTGTGTGACTTCGAGGGGAACCTGCAGGTGCTGATGTTCCTTTACAACACCTGTTCTTGTCCTTTTCTAAGTGGCAGAAGTCACAAGTTTGAATTGTTCTGTTGAAAGTAATTAAGTGAGTTTCTATGGTGTATTTTGTAGACAATAAACACAGGCTGCTGTACATCAGCTGTGAAATGAGTGAATGTTGAAGATAATAGATGGAGTACCAATTAAACATGTTGTTTGTTCTCTGTGATATCAATCTTTTGAGTGTTTTTGGAAATACAGTACACCCATCTAGGTGCAGAGAGTGTTACATCATACTCCTGACTTTTTATACCTTGTAGATGGTAGACATGCACTAGGGAGACAGGAGGTAGGCTACTCAATGCAGAATTCCTGGCCGTTTATCTGCTGTTGTAGCCACAATACAAGAAGGTGTTTAGTATGCTTTCCTTTATTGTTCAGAGCATTGAGTATAGTAGTTGGGAGGTCATGTTGCGGCTGTATAAGACATTGGCTAGGCCACTTTTGGAATGTTGTGTGCAATTCTGGTCTCCCCTGTATAGGAAGGATGTGAAACATGAAAGGGTTCAGAAAAGATTTACAAGGATGTTGCCACGGTTGGAGGGTTTGAGCTATAGGGAGAGGCTTAACAGGCTGGGGCTGTTTTTCGTAGAGTTTTGAAGGCTGAGGGGTGACCTTGGAGGTTTACAAAATCATGAGGGGCATGGATAGGTAAATAGATAAAGTCTTTTCTCTGGGTTGGGGAAGTCCAGAACTAGAGGACATAGGTTTAGGGTGAGAGGGGAAAGATTTAAAAGGGGCCTAAGGAGCATCTTTTCCACACAGAGGGTGGTGCGTGTATGGAATGAGCTGCCAGAGGAAGTGGTTGAGGCTGACAAAATTACAATATCTACCCATTTGGATGGGTAGATGAATCGGAAGGTTTTAGAGGGATATGTGCCAAATACTGGTAAATAAGACTAGATTAGTTTAGGATATCTGGCTTGGGCGAGTTCGAATGAAGGAGCTATTTCTATGCTGTATATCTCTATGATTCTATATGGCTGCTCCAGTACAGTCTTGGTCGATGATAATCCCCAGTATGTTGATAGTGGGGGTTTCAGTGGTGATAGGTAAATTCTTTCTTGGAGATGGTCATTGCTTGGAAGTTAGTGTAGTGCAAATTAGATTAGATTAGATTTAGATTAGATTAGATTACAGTGTGGAAACAGGCCCTTCGGCCCAACAAGTCCACACCGACCCGCCGAAGCGAAACCCACCCATACCCCTTCATTTACCCCTTTAACCTAACACTACGGGCAATTTAGCATGGCCAATTCACCTGACCCTGCACATCTTTGGACTGTGGGAGGAAACCGGAGCACCCGGAGGAAACCCACGCAGACACGGGGAGAACGTGCAAACTCCACACAGTCAGTCGCCTGAGGCGGGAATTGAACCCGGGTCTCTGGCGCTGTGAGGCAGCAGTGCTAACCACTGTGCCACCGTGCCTTTGGCACATATCCCTCCACCGTGCCGCCCACGTTACCGACCACTTCTCAGCTTAAGCCTGGATGCAGCCTAGATCTTTCTGCATACGGGGTGACAGCTTGTTGTTCAACCTGGTAAAATCATCAGTGAACATTTCCACTTCTGACCTCATGATAGCGGAATGTCATTGATGAAGGAGCTAAAAATGGTTGGGCCTAGGACACTGCCCTGAAGAACAGTGGCGCAGTGATAGTGGCCATAATTTCTAGGTTCACATCTCACCTGCTCCAGAGGTGTGTAGTAGCAGTTCCGAACTGGTTGATTTGAAGGAAAAAATACCTAAGGAATACCTTTTTTGGGGTGCTGAGATGATTGATTGCCAACAGCTACTATCTTTGTTTGTGTTTGATATGAGACCAATATGGGAGTTATTTCCCTGATTCTCATGACTCCAGTTTTGCTCGGGCTCCTTGATTCAGTACTCACTTGAATGCAGCCTTGGTGTCAAGAGCAATCGCTCTCCCTTAAGTCCATGTATCGTAGAAGAGTAAATGAAAGGCACTTCCAACGTGTACTTAAAATATAATTGCTGGCGTATTTTAGACTGGAGGTGGAATGTGTGCAATGTTCCATTACCAGTTAATGGGATTAGATTGTTTGGTCTAAATGTCACCTCTTACCCTCCTTTAGATGTTCAAATATCCCGCCTCTTCAAATGTTTACATTGTTTTACAGATCTGAGCCTAAGGAAACATTTTCTGAACCAGCTAATGTATGTTTTTTTAAAAAAAACTGTGACATCTATGGTCCTGGATCAATATGATAGCTCTTCCAAAGCTCTAATTTATTATTTTAATCATGCAGCTACATAATATAGGATCGTGATTCTCACTTGGACAATTGTGCCCATGTATTCAGATCGAGATGTCGTCCTGATTGGACCAGTTGTTTTTATTATTAAGCATATGGTCTTTCTATGTATTCTTCACTACTTGCAGACTTCAAAAATTCACCCGTGTGTGTTCTTAACAGGGATTTTAAAAAGATCACGAGACAAAACAGCAGCTGGAGAAAAAAAAATACAATTAGGCAAGATCCCTGAAGTGATAGAGCGAACTACAAATATAATTGAAGTAAAAACAGAACAAGTATAGAACAACATAAACACAGAACAGAAAATAAACTCACATAGCAGAACAACTGTAGGGAGTAAGGGGGAAAGTAACAGAGCAAGAGAGGGAAACAAGAGGAGTTGAAATTATCTAGATTCATAGGGGAAGTTTAATATTTTTGAAATTAATGAAATTAGGAACTTCAACAATAGGGAGTGAGTAACAGATGTTTGGAAAGTGTAGCTTTCATGACCATAGGGAATCCCTGCTTTGTATATTACATTCTAGCCTTTTATAAATCAAACATTAATGAATAGCTAAGACCAACAGTCCTTTTGCTTCTTATATGGAAGAACTTCATCTTTTAGAATAAGATTGATAAAATGAAATTCGTGCCTGAGGTAAAAGGTTCAAATCATAAACATTTTTAATGCATAGTACATACAACAATACTTTCCTGTGCAATAGGTTTAACCAATTCATAAATGTGATGTTTGTAAACCTGTATGAATTTACTGAAACTGGGAAAATATTTGCAGAAATATTTACTCTGTCAGAGTAATTTATTTAGTAAAAGCTTTCTTATGGACCAGATAAATTCCCTCAAAATATATTAAGAAGATAGCGTGGATCCCAGCCTTTTCTTATTTTTAAGGCAATAGTAAGGCATTGCATTCCAGAAGAAATTCTTTTTTTGAGACAGAACATAGGTGTTCTGCGATGTGATCACCCGATCCTATGCTTCATTTCTCCAGTGTAGACTCTGAGTTTGCAGTTCTCAACCACTTGAACACACCACCTTGTTCCTTGGCTAGCAGTTCAGTCTCAGATTTGCTGCAGTGCTCCAATGCAACTTAGCACAAGCCAAAAGAACAGCACCTGATTTTACACATGGGAACTGTACAGCCTTCTGGACTCAATACTGAATTCAACAATTTTTAAGGCTTGAGTAACCTTGTCCCATGTCCTTATGCAAACTCTTATACATCAGGTCTTGTTATCACATGGTCTACTATTACACACAAGGTTTGCCCGAAACGTCGATTTTGCTGAAGCTCCTCGATGCTGCCTGAATTGCTGTGCTCTTCCAGCACCATTGATCCAGATACTATTACACACAACCCATTGTAAGCCACTAATTGTCCCCATTAGTAGCTAATCATTCTCCCAGGCTGATCATTGTCCACTCCTTTCTATCCCCACTCTTTTGGGCTCTGGCTCCACGTATCTTTTACTCCTTATCCCACCCACCCCCAACCTATCTCCTGCATAAAAACCAACATTTTTCTAGCTACCATCAGTTCTGAGGGAAAGGTCACTGGATCCAAAATGTTAACTCTGATTTCTCCCCACTCATTGTATCCCAATTTTTAAGAATATCCCCATTATCCAACATAATTTGAGGAACGTCCAATTCAGAAATACCTGAACTTGGTTCTTTACTCTGTTAAAACCAGTGACGCATTCTCCTTTTGCTTTCCTTTTCGAGAAAAATAGCTTTTGAGCATATTTGCATGACACACACTGTAAGACTTCTTTCTATCTGGCATTCTTATCAAATAATTCACCTCATCAAATTGAGAAGGAATTGAATAAGGCCCACTAAACATGCCTTTTAAGTTTTAAGTCCCACTGAGAGTAACACGAACACTTTATCTCCGCTAGCAAGATTAGGAAGTTTTGATCTCGTTTGCTTCCTGTTTCATCACATGCTGTGCTGCTTTTAAATGCTGTTGAGTGTGTGTTACTGAAAAAGCACAGCAGATCAGGCAGCATCCGAGGAATGGTTGATGAAGGACTCCAGCCCGAAATGTCGATTTTCCTGTTCTTCGGATGCTGTGCTATTCCAGCAACACACACTCAACTCTGATCTCCAGCATCTGCAGACCTCACTATCCCCTACTTTTAAATGCTGTCTAGCCATCTCACCTGCTGCATTTTAATCTTTCCCTAAAATGTGATACATAGTGCAAATGTGTGGTCTCTGAACGCTGATTCACCAATTTCTTCTTAATCAATTTCATTGGTCCTGCCACAATGCCTAAAAACTATTTCAAATGGACTTAATTTAGTTGATTCATTAGATGCGTCCTTAATTGCAAAAATTACAGATGGAATTTCTTTATCCCAACACTCTGATAGTCTTGATTATAAGCCCTCAACATGGTCTTTTAAAGTTTGATGCCACTATTCTAGTGCTTTCTGTGATTCGAGTACACCATGAATTTGAATTGTTTTATTCCGAAGCTATCCATAACTTACTTGAATAATTTTGATGTAAAATTTGATCCTTGATCTGATTATATTTCTGTGGTAGTCCGTATCTAGTTTAAAAAGAATTGAGTAACTCTTCCACAATCCTTTTAGCTGTGATGTTGTGTAATGGAAAGGTCTTCAGAAATGTTGTAGACACATCCATTATTGTCAATAAATACTGATTCCCACTTCTTGTTTTAAGTAGAGATCTTATGCAATCAATTAAGACTCTTGTAAAAGGTTCTTCAAATACAGGAATAGGTATTATGTTGCTGGTTTTGTCATTGTCTGAAGTTTTCCAATTATCTGACACACATGACATGCCTGGCAAAATTCAACCACCTCATTATGCAGCCCAGGTCAATAAAAATGTTCTTTTTATTTTGGCTTGAGTTTTCCTTACTCCCAAATGACCACCTATTAGTAATTTGTATGCTACCCTCAACATCTCCTTTCTATAAGAGACAGTGAGGTCTGCAGATACTGGAGATCAAAGTTGAGTGTGTTGCTGTGCTTTTCCAGCAACACACTCTCCTCCTTTCTGTAACCCACTGGTAATACAACTTGATGAACTTCTGCCCATTTTTCATCCATCTGAATATGTGATAGTCTCTATTTCCTCAAGTCTTCATTTTTAAGATGGTAACATTCTAGGATACTTCTTTGTATGCTTTTGATACAGCTTTTGTATGCTTTTGATACAGCTGCTTTATTTTATTTTTCTTTTTGTTGTAATTCAGCTATTTTCTCTAAACTAAAAATATCTACTTTGTCCTCCACCTGTTTCCCTTAATTATTGATCAAACATTGTTTCTGATAATTAAACTGCAACATCCTTCAACACTCCCTGGTTTCTCCTCATGTTTCAAGCTGTGGTTTTGTGACTTTATTAGCACACAGTCAGGAAAAATCCCAGGATAGTTGCTTGATTTTCCACTAACTTCTTAAACACAGTAGGTATGACTGTCAACTGTGATCCAGCTATACCATTACCAAGGATAAACTATATTTCTGGAACTGAGAATTTCTCTATTACTCCTACCACCACTTCACCACTTTTCATTGGACTCTTTATCCTCATTTTATAGAATGGAACACTACTCTTCTCACCATGAATTCCTCATATTACCATTTTTCCCTAAAATATTCCTTCTGAACTACATATCTCCTCATCTCAGTACCAATGATTGACTTGCTCCCATATCTCTTAAAATCTTAATGTCTTTATCTGGCCCTTCTGTCACATATAAGTAAACCTTATCCACACAAGTAAATTCTTTAACAAAATCTGGCACTTTCTTCTCCGCCAATCCCCTAACCAGGTTGTACCTTTTATTTTACAGCTTTTTAGCTTCCACAATGCTTTCCTTTACCACTTCAACAAAACTCAGTGGCTCATCCTGTTCTCCCACATCTGTTTTCCCAGTGATTTTTTTTCTGATTCACTAACGCTGCAACTTCATGCGGTAAACTTTATTACAGTGAAAACACCTGAGCTTTTTTTTTTAACTTCTCTTTTCCACTCGTGGATTTATTTTTGAATTCCTCCAAATAATCATCTCTCTCAGAGTATCATATATTTGATCGATTTTCAGTGCCCTTATCCACCTATCAAAATTACTTTGTTTGATCCTTTCAAACTCTGTGTATGTTTCAGATTCTTAAAATGTTGCCTGTAGGCTCCTCGCACTAGCTTGTATGTACTTAAGATGGCTTTTCTCACCTCATCATACTTCCCACATACCTCCTCTGCTAGAGATGCAAATACCTCACTAGTTCCACCTCCCAACTTTGTTTGGATCAAGAATACCCATATGGTCACTGGCCATTTCATTTGTTTAGCCACTTTCTCAAATTAAATGAAAGGCTTCAACGTCCTTCTTATTGAACTTTGGCAATGCTTGGACATATTTAAACAGATCCCCACCTATGATGGCTATGATAAAATTGCTTTCCATCACTGCCCTCATCACTACTCCTATTTTTCACCTCTACCGACATGACTTTAAGTTGATTTTGGAGGTTGGAGCTGAAAACTCCAAGTTCAAAATTCCTCCCTTTTCTTCCTCCCTTCCTCCCTTTTCTTCCTCCCTTCCTCCCTTTTCTTCCTCCCTTCCTCCCTTTTCTTCCTCCCTTCCTCCCTTTTCTTCCTCCCTTCCTCCCTTTTCTTCCTCCCTCCCCCCCCTTCTTCCTCCCGCGCCCCCTTCTTCCTCCCTCCCCCCCTTCTTCCTCCCTCCCCCCTTCTTCCTCCCTCCCCCCTTCTTCCTCCCTCCCCCCCTTCTTCCTCCCTCCCCCCCTTCTTCCTCCCTCCCCCCCTTCTTCCTCCCTCCCCCCCCTTCTTCCTCCCCCCCTTCTTCCTCCCTCCCCCCCCCCTCCCTCCTCCCTCCCTCCCCTCCCTCCCTCCCTCCCTCCCTCCCCCCCCTCTCCTTCCCTCCCCCCCTCTCCCTCCCTCCCCCCCCCTTCTTCCTCCCTCCCCCCCCCTTCTTCCTCCCTCCCCCCCCTTCTTCCTCCCTCCCCCCCCCTTCTTCCTCCCTCCCCCCCCTTTCTTCCTCCCTCCCCCCCCCTTCTTCCTCCCTCCCCCCCCCCTTCTTCCTCCCTCCCCCCCCCCTTCTTCCTCCCTCCCCCCCCTCTTCCTCCCTCCCCCCCCCTTCTTCCTCCCTCCCCCCCCCTTCTTCCTCCCTCCCCCCCTTCTTCCCTCCCCCCGCCTTCTTCCTCCCTCCCCCCCCTTCTTCCTCCCTCCCCCCCCTTCTTCCTCCCTCCCCCCCCTTCTTCCCTCCCCCCCCCTTCTTCCTCCCTCCCCCCCCTTCTTCCTCCCTCCCCCCCCTTCTTCCCTCCCCCCCCTTCTTCCTCCCTCCCCCCCCTTCTTCCTCCCTCCCCCCCCTTCTTCCTCCCTCCCCCCCCTTCTTCCTCCCTCCCCCCCCTTCTTCCTCCCTCCCCCCCCTTCTTCCTCCCTCCCCCCCCTTCTTCCTCCCTCCCCCCCCTTCTTCCTCCCCTTCTTCCTCCCTCCCCCCCCTTCTTCCTCCCTCCCCCCCCTTCTTCCTCCTCCCCCCCCTTCTTCCTCCCTCCCCCCCCTTCTTCCTCCCTCCCCCCCTTCTTCCTCCCTCCCCCCCCTTCTTCCTCCCTCCCCCCCCCTTCTTCCTCCCTCCCCCCCCTTCTTCCTCCCTCCCCCCCCTTCTTCCTCCCTCCCCCCCCTTCTTCCTCCCTCCCCCCCCTTCTTCCTCCCTCCCCCCCCTTCTTCCTCCCTCCCCCCCCTTCTTCCTCCCTCCCCCCCCTTCTTCCTCCCTCCCCCCCCTTCTTCCTCCCTCCCCCCCCTTCTTCCTCCCTCCCCCCCCCTTCTTCCTCCCTCCCCCCCCCTTCTTCCTCCCTCCCCCCCCCTTCTTCCTCCCTCCCCCCCCCTTCTTCCTCCCTCCCCCCCCTTCTTCCTCCCTCCCCCCCCTTCTTCCTCCCTCCCCCCCCTTCTTCCTCCCTCCCCCCCCTTCTTCCTCCCTCTCCCCCCCTTCTTCCTCCCTCCCCCCCCTTCTTCCTCCCTCCCCCCCCCTTCTTCCTCCCTCCCCCCCCTTCTTCCTCCCTCCCCCCCCTTCTTCCTCCCTCCCCCCCCTTCTTCCTCCCTCCCCCCCCTTCTTCCTCCCTCCCCCCCCTTCTTCCTCCCTCCCCCCCCTTCTTCCTCCCTCCCCCCCCTTCTTCCTCCCTCCCCCCCCTTCTTCCTCCCTCCCCCCCCTTCTTCCTCCCTCCCCCCCCTTCTTCCTCCCTCCCCCCCCCCTTCTTCCTCCCTCCCCCCCCTTCTTCCTCCCTCCCCCCCCCTTCTTCCTCCCTCCCCCCCCTTCTTCCTCCCTCCCCCCTCTTCTTCCTCCCTCCCCCCTCTTCTTCCTCCCTCCCCCCTCTTCTTCCTCCCACCCCCCTCTTCTTCCTCCCACCCCCCTCTTCTTCCTCCCACCCCCCTCTTCTTCCTCCCTCCCCCCTCTTCTTCCTCCCTCCCCCCTCCTCTTCCTCCCTCCCCCCTCCTCTTCCTCCCTCCCCCCTCCTCTTCCTCCCTCCCCCCTCCTCTTCCTCCCTCCCCCCTCCTCTTCCTCCCTCCCCCCTCCTCTTCCTCCCTCCTCCCTCCCTCCCTCCCCCCTCCTCTTCCTCCCTCCCTCCCCCCTCCTCTTCCTCCCTCCCTCCCTCCCCCCTCCTCTTCCTCCCTCCCTCCCCCCTCCTCTTCCTCCCTCCCTCCCCCCTCCTCTTCCTCCCTCCCTCCCTCCCCCCCTCCTCTTCCTCCCTCCCTCCCTCCCTCCCCCCTCCCCTCCTCCCCTCCCCCCCCCCCTCCCCCCCCCTCCCCTCCCCCCCCCCTCCCCCCCTCCCCTCCCCCCCCTCCCCCCCTCCCCTCCCCCCCCCTCCCCCCCTCCTCTCCCCCCCCC